>NC_092236.1:55264934-55304934 GCF_036320965.1 Panulirus ornatus
AGTATTCATAATCAAAAGAATGACTGATATGTACAAGTCTATGAGCTAATCTTTGACCAGACAATTGCCTTTGATCACCCCTACTCTGGCTAGTGGTGGTCACGTGACTCAATGCCTTTGACCACCCGACTCTTGCCTCGTTAATAGGTCTATAAGAGAGAGAGAAAAGTGATGGAACATAAGCATCGAAAGATCATTTAGAAAATACTCATAACGTCTAAATAATCGTCTGTTATTTGAACAGAAGCAACAGATAATGGTACTGTTGGATAACAGTAGTGGTAGATGTACATATTTACTTTAATTTTTCTTGTCTTTAATTCGCTCTTGTTCTCGTTCATTCACTCATTTATTTCATCAGGTTCGGGAAGTGACAGTAATGTATCTCGTATGGAAATGACACTTTGAGCGAGAGCCTTACCGGCCCCCCCTCAAATTGCATTATCTGGTAATTACACAAATCACCCAATTCACCCGGACAAAAGCGGCGACTCTCTCTCTCTCTCTCTCTCTCTCTCTCTCTCTCTCTCTCTCTCTCTCTCTCTCTCTCTCTCTCTCTCTCTCTCTCTCTCTCTCTCCACCAAGCATTATAGTTCTAGTCTCTCCCTTTGACTCATACACCTCCCAGACATAGTCCCCCTAATGAACGAACCACCACTTGTGGCTCAGTAGACTCATCCCTAACCCTCAACTACCTGTTTGATTGTTAAAGGAGAAAAGAATATAAAAACTACATCAGTCCTGGACTAGTATAGTTCCATAAGGCTTGAGGAGGATGGTAGGAGCCATGCAGATTCTCGGCTCTGGTGTATACACACGAGAAGGGTCGTGTGTTTTAAGGGCTTTGGTGGGATCGTGGAAGTGACGTTTACAGCTGGTGAGACTGGAGACATGAGGGCAGCCCTGTGGCCAATAAGATCAAGGCAGGAGGCAAAGAGAGTCGGTGTTTCTTTACCATGGAAGACGAGATGTGGTGTGGTGTGAGGTGGGCGAGAGACGGAGAGGGGGAAAGAGAGGGAGGGCCAGTGAAGTCAGAAGGGAAAGGGGGGGTGATGGAATAGGGAGAGAGAGAGAGAGAGAGAGAGAGAGAGAGAGAGAGAGAGAGAGAGAGAGAGAGAGAGACGTGAGAGGGGAGGGAGAGGAAAAGGAGAGGACATAAGAGAGTGTGAAGGAGGAGGTATGGAAGAGGAGAGGAATAAATGGTTTTTGAGTTATGGGTAGTTTATGAATGTAAGTCAAAGAGTTGGAGTTCCAGAGGGTTACGTGTAAGTAGATCTAAGTATAAGTGTTCCAGAGGGTCGAGTATAAGTAAGTCAGAATATAAGTGTTATAGAGGGTCGAGTAAAAGTACGTCAAAGTGTAAGTGTTCCAAAGTGTCGAGTCACTAAATAAGTCAAATTGTAAGTGTTCCAAAGGGTCGAGAGTAAATAAGTCAAAGTGTAAGTGTTCCTGAGGGTCGAGTGTAAGTCAAAGTGTAAGTGTTCCGGAGGGTTAAGTGTAAGTAGGTCAGATTGTAAGTGTTCCTGAGGGTCGAGTG
Organism: Panulirus ornatus; assembly: GCF_036320965.1. Classification (NCBI taxonomy): domain Eukaryota; kingdom Metazoa; phylum Arthropoda; class Malacostraca; order Decapoda; family Palinuridae; genus Panulirus; species Panulirus ornatus. The sequence goes on from NC_092236.1 coordinate 55,266,472, forward strand.
TAAGTATCTGCAGTATGGACCAGAGGTGGCTAAGTGATGACCACTGTGATATAAAGGAGCATAACCTCCTCACGTCGCAAGAAAACATGAACGTCATGTGGCTCATACTTCTTGTCCACCTATAGCTGGGTGAGAACATGGATCACTGTGTTGTATATACGTGTCTTGATGAATGACAGTCTTGCTCTGTGTCTTGCAGGAGGGCAATATAGACGAGCAAGGACCGGCGCTAAGTGATTCAAGGGAACATATGTTTCTAAAGTCACGAGAAGGTGTGTAGGTCACCAGCCTATGAGCTTCGTCCAAGTATATCTGGGAGAGAAGATGGATCACTGTGTTGTATATACGTGTCTTGATGAATGACAGTCTTGCTCTGTGTCTTGCAGGAGAGCAATATAGTGCCAAACCTCTGTCTCTGCTCAGAGACGTGAATTCATTAGAATACTTGTGATAATCAGAGAAAAAATGCACATAAAAGAGAAAAACAAAGTTAATTTGAATATTGTAAGGGATTTGGTAATTTTCAATATGCAGGAGAGAGAAAATAGGGACAGTTACTGGGGAGGGGGGGGTAGAGTTTACATGTTGCAAATCGTTGCAATGATGTTCCTTTTTTTTGGTTGCAATGTTGATTAAAGAACGGAGGGCCATGAACCAAACAGCATAACATTTGATCAGTTGCAAGTGGCATCTGTAATGGAGAGTTGCGAGTCTCTCTCTCTCTCTCTCTCTCTCTCTCTCTCTCTCTCTCTCTCTCTCTCTCTCTCTCTCTCTCTCTCTCTCTCTCTCTCTCTCTCTCTCTCTCTCTCTCTCTCTCTCTCTCTCTCTCTCTCTCTCTCTCTCTCTCTCAGTCTGCTCTGGAGAAACAGAAAGCTGGCCCCTCAGGTCATAGCAAAGAAGATATTTTTAGTTAATTGGTTAATGTTGAATATCTTAGTTAATTGGTTAATGTTAGATATCACAAGTTGGTGATGAGGGAGGGAGGGAAGGAGAGGGAGTTGGTGGTGTGTCACTTCGTTGTAGTCAGATGTTACCAGACGCAGGACACATTGTTGACTGAGGTTCACGAGGGATGGTAGTAGAGAACTCCTCCCAAAGTGTCTTTGATTTAGATATTTGTTTTGGTCACACTAGAAAGGTCGAAGGCTTTATTCATGGGCTTGAGTTTCTGATGGTGGGTAGGGTGAGTTAGAGAGTCGATGAGTTTGACTCATACTTCATAATGGAGGGACTCATGAGGGGTTTAATGAGTAAACTCCACCACATAACCATTCTTGTTCCCTCCACATCTGACACATCTATCCCCTGTGTCAACCTCTCCTCACTCATCCTCTCCATGTGTCCAAACCATTTCAACACACCCTCTTCTGCTCTCTCAACCACACACTCTTTTTACCATCTTTCTTACCCTTTCATTACTCACTCAATCAAACCCCCTCACACTACATAATGTCCTCAAACACCTCACTCCCAACACATCCACACTCATATATATACATATACAAATACACACACATCCTCGCAGGTATGTGTGGGATGAGGTAAGGGGTACCACGAGGAGAGAGGAGCGACGGAGGAGGTCAATTTAGAATGGACGAAGGAGGTCATAAGAGGAGAACCATCAGGTGCCTTATGGTCACAGTGGATAAATCCTGTGCCACACTGACCAAGATGAATGGCTGTGACTCAAGCTTAGAAAAAAAAAACAATAAAACTTCCGTGTTTCTTCCTCCAGAAGATTTACCACAAACATACAGACCCACACACACACCCACACACACACACACACACACACACACACACATACACACACATACACACACACACACACACACACACACACACACACACACACACGAAGCATACATAAATCTAAGAAGTTAGATGATAATAGAGAATGGTCTATAGATGGTGGTGGGGGTGGGGGGGCGGACACGAGTGTAAACCCCCCCCCCCCCTCCACGACTGTTCAAACAAGCAATTAGCGATGGGTAATTTACACGGGGTGTAGAAAACTCTCTTTCTCCCTCGTAAGATACAAAGGTGGTAATTACGAAAGGTAATCGCACATATTGACGCCTCTCTCTCTCTCTCTCTCTCTCTCTCTCTCTCTCTCTCTCTCTCTCTCTCTCTCTCTCTCTCTCTCTCTCTCTCTCTCCCTGTTATCATCCTCTTGACCATTCTACTTTTCCCTCTCATAATCCCTCCTCACAATTTCATTGTCTATCCTCATATTTTTCAATCTCCTTCCTCATTATACTTTCAGTCTCCCTTCTCATTCTTTTGCTCTCCCTCCTCATGCTCTCACTCTCCTTCCTCATACTCTCACTCTCCCTCCTCAGACTTTCAATCTCCCTCCTCATACTCACACTCTCTCTCTCTCTCCTCATACTCTCGCTCTCCTCCCTTATACTCTCACTCTCGCTCCTCGTACCCTCACTCACCATCCTCATAATCTCAGTCTCCATCCTCATTCACTCTCCTCATCTCCTCCTTCACTCACTCTCCTCATCTAGATCTTCCTCATCCTCAACACTCAGTTGCATCAAGCTGGTAAAGAGAAATACCTAAGAACATAAGCTTTTGCGTTTTTGAAGTTACAAGGTTAATTAAGGTCTCATTTCGTTCTGAGATTATAAATTTGCGTATGCCATTTTTCACGTATGAGAAGAAGAAGAAGAAGAAGAAGAAGAAGAAGAAGAAGAGGAAGAAGAAGAAGAGGAAGAAGAAGAAGAAGAAGAAGAAGAAGAAGAAGAAGAAGAGAAGAAGAAGAAGAAGAAGAAGAAGAAGAAGAAGAAGAAGAAGAAGAAGAAGAAACAGAAGACGAATAAGAAGAAGAAGAAGAAGAAGAAGAAGAAGAAGAAGAAGAAGAAGAAGAAACAGAAGACGAATGAAGAAGAAGAAGAAGAAGAAGAAGAAGAAGAAGAAGAGGAAGAAGAAGAGGAAGAAGAAGAAGAAGAAGAAGAAGAAGAAGAAGAAGAAGAAGAAGAGGATGAAGAATAAGAAGAAGAAGAAGAAGAAAAGGAGGAGGAGGAGGAGGAAGAAGAGGAGGAGGAGGAGGAGAAGAGGAAGAGGAGGAGGAGGAGGAGGAGGAGGAGGAATTTCAATCAATTGATTTAGCAGAGTTATGTGAAGACATTAATAGACCTGTTACCCATGGTTATCAGCTGTGCACATATTTGCCATTTTCTAGTCTCGGGACAAATTTAGAAAACGTAATTATCTAATCCAGAAGTCGGATTGGATCTACGAACGCTAGATCTATCCCATCAGGGAGTAATCCAATGGATTCTGAAGTCGAATTCAGAACTATATAAGTTTTAGAGAATTTTCCAGTAATAGAATTGTGTACTCTTACGTTCGACATTTTTCCCTATAAAGTACGATGTCCCTCGCATATAGCATCTCAACCCCTTTATTTAACTCTCTAAATACGGGTATAATAGTCATCGTATTCAAGGGATTGAATGCCCTTGCTCGAAATGAGACGTCATCGTTTTAAGTCGTCGTACGCAAAGGGGTGAAGTTGTCGTACTCCCAGAGGTCCTAGTTATTGTACTCAAGAGAGTTGAGGTATCGTACCCAATCATTCGTCATCGTACTCCAGGCATCGAGTCATCATACTCCAGGCATCGAGTCATCGTACTCCAGGCATCGAGTCATCGTACGCAAGGAACTAGAATTGTTATACATCGTGGGTTGTCGCAATCACTGGGGAAGGAGGAGGTTCAGGGCTTGAACATATACATACTACTCTTTCGTACTCAAGTCCTCAAATACATCTCGAAGTCACCGTCCTCCAGGCCAGAGTTTCCGGCCAGCCAATCATACAGCCGGAGAGACGGAATTCGCCAAATTCATTGGATGGAAAAGTCATAGATGAAAGGAAGCTAAGAGTAATGGAATACTTTTTTTTTCCGCACACTGCAAATGGATCGTGTGTTGGGGAACAGAGTGAAGAAGGAAAAGAGTGCAAAAAAAAAAGGAAATGAATGAAGGAGAAAGAAATAGGGAAGGAAAAGGATCATAGATGAAAGAAGGGGGGTACTATGAGTGCAGAGATGTGAAGGCAGCCTCATCTGGGGGGATCTGGTCATAATTTGATGTGATGTTAACACCAGTTGACTTCATAGTAAGGAAACATACATCAATAAATGAAAAAGCCAAGGTGAATAGGTTTTTGTAAGTGTAAGTGCTGTTCCTACAGCGAATAGGTCTTTTGTAAGTGCTTGACCTAAAGTGAATATATTTTCGTAAGTGTAAGTGTTGGACCGAAAGTGAATATATTTTTCGTAAGTGTAAGTGTTGGACCTAAAGTGAATAGATTTTCTGTAAGTGTAAATGCTGGACTTTAAAAGTAATCTTTTTTTTTGTAAGTGTTGGACTTAAAGCGAGTAGGATTTTGTAAGTATAAGTGTTGTCAGTATGGGCCACAATGAATTTACATATTGGTATACTTCACAAGCCCCAGTTACTTTAGTAAATGCTCATGACTATACTTAGCTGTACTCTGTCATATTGTACTTAGCTGTACCCTGTCATACTGTACTTAGCTGTACCCTGTCATACTGTATTTAGCTGTACTCTGTCATACTACACTTAGCTGTACCCTGTCATACTCTACTTAGCTGCTGTACTCAGTCATACTCAACCTCGCCTGTATCCTCTCATCCTGTACTTAGCTGTACCCAGTCATACTGTATTTAGCTGTACCCTGTCATACTACACTTAGCTGTACCCTGTCATACTACCCTGTCATAGGCTCAGGTATTTACATACAGTCAAATGAGATGAGGTATACATCAATACACTTATGAGCTGTAATGACATGGTCTTAATCAAGGCATACCTGTGCCATCTCAGCCAACATAGACTTTCAGAGGAACACACATACTATATATATATATATATATATATATATATATATATATATATATATATATATATATATATATATATATATATATATATAGAGAGAGAGAGAGAGAGAGAGAGAGAGAGAGAGCTATGTCTCAAGGGGGACGAATTCTATCGCAAAATGACTCTAGACAAAGAGCAGGATTGAGATCGAGTCAACACATAGGAATTACAGAGAGAGAGAAAAAGAAGATGGGAGGATTTGATGAGGAAAGAAGAGAAGATGAGGGAAGGATGAGCGGGTCGTACTGATGAGATGAGGAGAAAGATGAGGGAAGGTGATGATGAAGATGATGCGACCGAAGGAGAATGGAAGTGAAGGGGCCGTGCATGAACTGAGTTTAGAATCTCTCTCTCTCTCTCTCTCTCTCTCTCTCTCTCTCTCTCTCTCTCTCTCTCTCTCTCTCTCTCTCTCTCTCTCTCTCTCTCTCACACACACGTTAAGACAAAAAAAAAACAAAAAAACACACACCCGTCTATAGATGGCCTTCGAAGCCCAGAATGATCGAAGGAAGCTTCGAAGCTCAGAATGACCGAAGCGATCCCAGAATAAGCGAAGCTTCGGTGCCTGGAACGATCGAAGCTTCGAAGCTCAAACTGACTGCAGCATGCCCAGAGAGATCGAAGCTTCGAAGCCCCTGAATGATCGAAGCTTCGAACCTATGTCTTAAGACCGGCCGAAGCAGCTAGTTCAGTAACGATTTGGCCCTTACCTGTTATCTTACAAACCACAATCCCTGTGTCTCACTTAAGACACCGTAACTCGTCTTCTTTACTTAAGTTCCCCTACTTATATGTCTGCTATATATCTTCCAAATGGTTAAATGAATACATTTTTTATATCTCTTTCCCCCCATCTGTGTAGAAAATGGGGTATCATCTTACCCCCCTCCTCCCTTCGCTAGTACAATCTATTGCCCAATAGACAGGGGCACAATGGTTTCCCTTAAGCTTAAATGCATCAAAAGTCGTCCAAGGTTTTCACCTAAATCCTTTTTATTATTCATTTATAAGATTAGAAAATAAGGCGAAACTTATTATACCCGATTTTGAGGCATTTTTTTTGGGGGGGGACAACTTTGTTCTTGTCTTAGAAATAACAAAAGGAAAAGGAGAAAAGAAAGATGCTTAGAACTGAAAAGGGGAAATATAGGCTTCTTATCCAAGCCAGAGAATCATAATGTTTTACATTTTCTCTCTGTCATACCAAAGTTACATTGCAGTCTAAAGCACAGTTGCAATTCAGATTACAAAAATTCAAATATATATATATATATATATATATATATATATTCTAAACTTCTGTGTGTGTGTTACAAAATCGCGTCCGATCTCATTTCAGTCACGATTCCTTCATTTTTTTCTTTCTTCTTCGTAGCTCTACTTTCTCTACACTCTCTCTCTCTCTCTCTCTCTCTCTCTCTCTCTCTCTCTCTCTCTCTCTCTCTCTCTCTCTCTCTCTCACCATCTTCCCACCTCCTCACACCCCTGTCATCTGTCCACCCATTCATTCAACTCCTACATTCTCTCTCTCACCTCCCATCACACACACACACACACACACACTACTGCCACCACCACCTTCACCCACCTTCACCCACCTTCACCCAGCAGGTGCAGACCTTGGCCATAATCTGAGGATTATCTTCAGACGTTTTCAAAGAGAGGTGGCGCAGTTCATGAGGGAAGCGGGGGGGAGGGGGGGTGCCTGGCTGGCTTACCGGGGGTGTGTGTGGGGGGGGGGGGCTAATTAGTGTTTGGACATTGCCTGTTGTGAGACGTGTGAGGAGGACGGGGCTGATGAGGTGTATGAGTGCTGGTGGTGCTTGTGTGAGGGTGTGTGAGGTTGTATGTGTACCTCATGCTCGTGTGTTTGAGGGGCTGTATGAGGCTATTGTTTCCTCATGTTCATGTGTGTGTGTGTGTGTGTGTGTGTGTGTGTGTGTGTGTGTGTGTGGATGTATGAGGTTGTATGTGTTCTCATGTTATAGTTTTAAGAGGCTGTATGAGGCTGGTGTGACCTCATGTTTGCATGCATGGTGGTGAATGAGGCTATATGTATTCTCATATTAGAGTTTTGTGAGGCTGTATGAGGTCGTATTATTCATGCTGGTGTATGTGAGTGTTGTGAGGCATTTTATCAACTTCTTGCATGAGGGACATTTCTTTTTTTTTTTTTTTTCATCGGTGTCTCATAATGCTTAAGGCATTTTCATGAGACAGGAGTATGATCAAGATGATCCCAGTTCGAAATAGCGATATTATATAACTGTTGTAACGAGAGAAGAGCATAGGGTGGTTAAAGATATAAGGCAGAAACCACAATCATAAAATAATCATATAACTATGATATAATTCCAATATAATCGTATAATTTAAAGAAATCATAATGTAATTACATAACCATAATGTTATCACAATATGATTGTATACTTATAATATAATCATAAAGTAATTATATGATTATTTGTCACATAGTCCGTAAGAGTACAGATATATGAGATAATGTGATCATGATATAATTGTGTAATTACAATATAATCATAAAGTAATTATATGATTAGAATACATTGATAAGGTATATATATAAGCTTTTCAATACGCTTTGTCACATATTCCTTAAGACTACAGATATATGAGATAATCATGTAGGCTGATATAGCATGATATGAGATAATCATATAGGCTGATATAACATGATATGAGATAATCATATAGGCTGATATAGCATGATATGAGATAATCATATAGGTTGATATAGCATGACATGAGATAATCATATAGGTTGATATAGCATGATATCCATAAGAGCTCTCTGGATAACCATTTATCAAATCACATCTCTGCTGTTATCTTCAGACGTAAGGTCTGGCCTGTAAAGCGACTTTGGGAGCTTTGGCGCAATAGGCGGCGATGAAAGGCAGGTGCCACATTAATCCCATTAATCCTTCATTAGTCGACGTGCATGTGTGATTAATGAGGATTTACGGGAGAGAGAGAGAGAGAGAGAGAGAGAGAGAGAGAGAGAGAGAGAGAGAGAGAGAGAGAGAGCCAGTCAGTCAGTCAGACCCCGTGACTGACTAGCGAGCATTTGAGAGAGAGAGAGAGAGAGAGAGAGAGAGAGAGAGAGAGAGAGAGAGAGAGACAGAGACAGAGAGAGAGAGAGAGAGAGTGAAGGGAAAAAAATAGATTCGCGTCTTTAATCAATTTAACATGAGAGGGTTTTATACTGAAGGTCCCTGGGTGTTTTTTTCTTCTTCTTTTTTAAATTCCTGGAACTGATGGACAGTAATTGAAGTGAGAATTACCTCCTGTTGGTATGTAAAGTAGCGTGTTCATCAGCTGTTCAATTCTCTCTCTGTTCCATTCGTCAAAAAAGAAAAAAAAATTCAGTTGACCTAGTACGTAAAAACTAGAAATAATAGGGTTTTTTTTTTGGCGTAACTATCTTTAACCTAGTTTGTCAAAATAGAAATAAAAGTTTTTCGGGATTCTCCATATCTTTAACCGTAAAATCTTGGTTAGTGCAAAAAAAAATTTAAAAAAAATCAGCCTTTGGAATCTTCATCTTCAACCATAGTATGTTGGTTGGTGCAACCAACTTGGTTGCCTTTCAAATAATAGCCTCTCTTTCTCTTAAGTTCCCCCCATCTCATTTCCAGCTGCTTGGCTCCAGGAGCCTGTCCTCTCTCTCTCTCTCTCTCTCTCTCTCTCTCTCTCTCTCTCTCTCTCTCTCTCTCTCTCTCTCTCTCCAGTATCGCCCGCTTGCCCTCACCCCTACTGGCCAACGTACATTCGTGTGTGTCATTTTCGATCGAAATCGTTTCTTTCCCGTGCACGCCCCACACCCTCCTGCATGTTCAGGCCCCCCCCCCCGAGCACTCAAAAGGTGCTGAGCGATCGGGGCCTGAACATGCAAGAAGATGAGAAGTATGCGCGGGATAGAGTGAATTGGAACGATGTGGTATACTGGGGTCGACGTGCTATCACTGGACTGAACCACGACATATGAAATGGTCTGCGAGGCCTGGATGTGGATAGGGAGCTGTAGTTTCGGTGCATTACACATGACAGCGAGAGAGTGGATTTGAACGGGATGTGTTTCTGGCGCTACCTAAAAGCTAAAAGGCTAAAAGCTAGAAGCTAAGATTAAGACGAGACACTACAATGTATCTACCAATTACAACGGTGTAACTCCACCCTCCTGCTGATGAGAAAAGTTATTCCAAAATGGAAAATGTTGTAATTGGCAGATTACATAATAACCCCCTTGACTTCATGGCTGCAGGAGATGAGAAATCTGTGTGTGCTGCTGGCTCTCATTAGATAACAATGATAAACTTTTGATTACCAATTAGGGGAAGGGGGAAGCCAAGAATTTATTCAAGGGGGAGTAATTATCTTTATACTTGAATGTTATTAATTCAATCACAGAACCGACGACAGGTAATGAGCGTTTGATGTTACTAATAGTTGATTCATTTATCTTATCATTATAAATTCAATCACAGAACCGACAGCAGGTAATGAGCGTTTGATGTTAATAATAGTTGATTCATTTATCTTAATCTGCATTTGCAATGTAAATATATCATCTACCATCAAACTTGCTGTTGATCCACATTTCATAACGATCAATATTACCATCTCCCTCCATCTATGTCTTTTGATTTTTGATTTCTGTATCATTTTCAAAATACAGTTGATAGACGGGTTTTTTCCTGAATATAGATCTCTGAAGGTATTATAGCAGACACACATTTAATATCTGTATATATTCACAGTTCACACGACACCCATATCATACATTTACAGTTTACACTACGCCAAAGTTATAAATTTACAATTTACGCTACACCCCAACTATATGTATTTACAGTTTTTTATATATACTCACAGTTCACACGACACCCAAATCACATATTTACAGTTTACACTACGCCAAAGTTATAAATTTACAATTTACGCTACACCCAAAATACATATATTTACAGTTTTCAATACGCCTCCTACAGTATACGCAGTATTTTACAAAATCATTTCTGGTGTAAATCGAGTTGCAGGGGTCATGATCCATCTTGTAAATCGTAAAGTCTTCTTGGTAGATTGAGAAAAACAGAGGTTTCTAAATACGTAAAAAAAAAGGGGTCGGTTGGTTTCCATCTACCATCTACTGAAGGGTGAGGGGGGCTCTCTCTCTCTCTCTCTCTCTCTCTCTCTCTCTCTCTCTCTCTCTCTCTCTCTCTCTCTCTCTCTCTCTCTCTCTCTCTCTCTCTTTCTCTCTGACAAACGGCCCAGTCATACACAGGGGTAATTACGAAAACAAAGGAAGGAGGAAGGAGAAGAAAAAGAAGAAGAGGAAGATCAAGAAGAAGAAGAAGAAGAAGAAGAAGAAGAAGAAGAAAGAAAGAAAGAAAGAAAGAAAGAAAAAGAATGAACACACTATAAAAGAATGTATGAACGTATGTATGTATGTGTGTGGTCATGTAAGTGCATTTAAGTGTGTGTGTGTGTGTGAGAGAGAGAGAGAGAGAGAGAGAGAGAGAGAGAGAGAGAGTTCTCTCTCTTTTTTTTTTCTTTCTTGGTGGATGTAAATAACACCTGGCCCAGGATCAGGGATTCTCGGGAATCTTTCCACCCTGAGGGGATTTTGCCGTTCATGCCTGGGATGGGGTTAGGCAGGAGGCAGCAAGAGAGTGGAGAGAAGGAGAGATGAAGAAGGGATGAAGGTGGGAGAGAGAGAGAGAGAGAGAGAGAGAGAGAGAGAGAGAGAGAGAGAGAGAGAGGAAAATGGGAAAGAAAAGAAAGAAGGAGGAGGAGTGTGAAAGAGGAGTAAAAGAGAAAATGGGAAAGAAAGAAAGAAAGGAGGAGGAGGAGTGTGAAAGAGGAGTAAAAGAGAAGATGGGAAAGAAAGAAAGAAAGGAGGAGGAGGAGTGTGAAAGAGGAGTAAAAGAGAAAATGGGAAAGAAAGAAAGAAGGAGGAGGAGGAGTGTGAAAGAGGAGTAAAAGAGAAAATGGGAAAGAAAGAAAGAAGGAGGAGGAGGAGGAGTGTGAAAGAGGAGTAAAAGAGAAAATGGGACAGAATGAAATGGAAATTGATGGGATGATACGGAAGCAAAGATAGAAATCCCTTCATAATCCAACAGTAAGACTCTTGGATGCCCCGTGAAATACTAAGAAATACCCTAAAAGGAGCATCGAGGAAATATCAAAGCAAAAAAAAAGGGGGCAAAAATGATAACTTAGACACGAGAAATACATGAGCAAGAAAGACGCAAGTCCATTGACAGTATATAAACAAAACGACACAGGGGTACTAGGAGTGACTAAGAAAGACAAACGAACGACCATCGTTTTCTAAACAAACCACAAAGTAAGAAGCGTGTGTGTGTGTGTGTGTGTGTGTGTGTGTGTGTGTGGTGGGTGGATGATCTAATTAAATTCCAGAGGGGAACAAAGGGAAGATGGATCACCTCTTTGTTGTTATGTGTATCTCCCTTTGGAAGGATACTTTGCCCAACATGATCTGAGGCTGTAGACATCTGGCATCCCCCCACGAATGTAAACACACCATTGTAGACGTCTGTAAACTCGAGGTGTAAACATTTAGAAAACATCTGGCAACTATAGATCAGGATACAGGAATAACATTGGTCACTTGGGGATGTAAACATGCTGTTCGCGTCTGTCAACAGCAGGTGTGGATGTTTAGACAATATCTAATTGAAGATATAGACTTTAGAAGCAACATTTGCAGTCTGCAGGATGTTGCAATCTAGCAAAAACAGATGGAATATTTGCCATATTGATAGTGAGAGTGTATGGAGGAGGAGGTCTTCGAATGCTCCTATGTACCACCAAAAGGTGTCACACATTTTCGATTATTGGATATAGTAGCTTGAGCTTAAAGACCTTTTCTTTTTTTTTTTGATCCTGACAGTTGATCGGCCTTAAAACCCATCCACCCAACCATCCACTCAACAACAGATGTAAGCCCATGCAGGAACCATCCACTCAACAACAGATGTAAGCCCATCCACCCAACCATCCACTCAACAACTGATGTAAGCCCATCCACCCAACCATCCACTCAACAACTGATGTAAGCCCATCCACCCAGCCATCCACTCAACAACAGATGTAAGCCCATCCACCCAACCATCCACTCAACAACAGATGTAAGCCCATGCAGGAACCATCCACTCAACAACAGATGTAAGCCCATGCAAGCACCATCCACTCAACAACAGATGTAAGCCCATGCAAGCACCATCCACTCAACAACTGATGTAAGCCCATGCAAGCACCATCTGGTTTATGGCCCTCAGCAGTGTGCTCCAGCGTGAACTCATCTCCTTCCACGGTGCAAGATTTATCTTTTGGCCACCGGCCTCTTTTTTTTATAATTCCCCGAAGAGCGGCGTCATGCTCTTGAGCCTCAGCATATCTCCAGACTATACGCGTCTTCCAGGAAACGAGCCGTTGGTACAAGACATCTTGTGGATAATAGGTTCCAGACACCCAAGGTCGATAAGATTGGACCTCGAGGGACATAAAAATTCCAGGGTTGAGACCAGGATGCTGGGCTACAAGAGACTCCGACCTCCCTCGTTTTCCAGACCCAGGACTCTGGATGCTAGGATAAACGACCACCGTTTCCAGACACTGGGCTCCTGATGCTGGTCTCCAAAGCATTCGTTTCCAGACGATGAGCCCTGGTTGATGGTCTTCAGCGTATTCGCTCCAGACACTGACTGAACTATGGATGCTGCTCTGCAGCGCATTCTTTTCCAGAACTAGGCTCTGGATTTTGCTCTACAGACCATTCTTTTTCCAAACCTAAGCTCTGGATGTTGATATAGAGCATTCTTTTCCAGAACCAGGCTCTAGATGTTGATCCAACAAGCATTCGTTTCCAGGCACTGGGCTGTAGATGGTCTACAGAACATTTCGTTCCAGGCACTGGATTCTGGAAGCTAAGCCACGGGACACTCGTCTCCCGGCACTGAACCACAGATGCCGGGTTACATGACGTTCGTTTCCAGGCTCCGGATACTGAGCTTAGAACCCATGGATCCACAAACAATGGGGTCGAGATCATAGGCTCCATAGATAAGAATCCAGGCAATACGTTCCAAATGCTGGGCTCCTATCACAAGAAATCTCAATCCACATCTAGGCTCCAGGCATTATAGATCATGGGCTTCAGACACAATCAACACTCAAATCCAGAACAAAGGGGATCAAAAACATTGGGGATCCGACTAGAGGGATCCAAAACACTGGAAATCCAGCCAAATGGATCGGGGACACGAGGATCTTGGCACTGGACCCCAGGCGCAGGGCTGGAAGTACATCACCCGTGTTCCAAACAATGATTAAGATACTGTCAGTGAGGCTCTAGGATCCAAGCCCTTTGGACGCAAAGCACTGGGGAACCCGTCAGAGGAATCGAAGCTTTGAGATTCAAACACTGGGCTCTAGACAGAGAGCTAAAGCTTTGAGATTCAAACACTGGGCTCCAGATAAAGAGCTAAAGCTTTGAGATTCAAACACTGGGCTCCAGACAGAAAGCTAAAGCTTTGAGATTCAAACACTGGGCTCCAGATTGAGAGCTAAAGCTATGAGATTCAAGCACTGGGCTTCAGGTAGAGAGCTAAAGCTTTGAGATTCAAACACTGGGCTCCAGATAAAGAGCTTCAAGCATCGGATTTCCACACACGAACCGACGGTCTGGAGCAACACCCAGTGCGGTCTAAGGCCCCCTTTCCCTTCCCTTTGATATGCTGAACTACATTTCTCAGAGGACAAGAACAGAGGGGGCTTTGGTCCTGGAAATAATCTCGTCGTCTCTCGATTTTCTCTCTCTCTCTCTCTCTCTCTCTCTCTCTCTCTCTCTCTCTCTCTCTCTCTCTCTCTCTCTCTCTCTCTCTCTCTTAGTCTCTGTGTCCCTTTGTCATTCCAGTCCAGTCTTCCTGCTTGTTTCTATTCACTTTTCGTTCCCATCGCGTTTCTTACAGTGTTCCCACATCACGCACTTCCATAGCAATCACTCACACACACACTACATCCTCACACTTATCATACTGTCACTGCGCGCGCACACACACACACACTCACTCACACCCACACACTTGCTTCACTTTCGAATGCCCACACGCTTCCAAATACTCTCACCCAACATAACCTTCATTCTCACTCACTCACACGCACACACCTGCCTGACCTCTCCCTCGCTCTCCTTCCATCTCTCACAATGTCTGACTTCACGCCTGGCTCCCTCTTCCCAAAGCCCCCCGAGTCTGTCCTGATGGAAAGGTAAAAATGTACAGTGAGTGAGATTTACAATAAGGTGAGAGTGGGCGAGTGTGGCGGCTGGAGCTGGGTAGGTCGCAATGTGAGGTGTGGCGTAGTGCTCGCTCCCCCTCCCACCTCTAATAGACTGACTACTGGCCCAGGAGTCCTGGTACAGTAGGTGGACCAGGGGACTGGTATAGTGTTACAATCAGAGGCTGGGTAAAAGTCATGGACCAACACGGGTCGATTATGATGGACAGTGAACTGGTCCAGTGATGGAGGAAAGCGTTGGTACTTTTTTTCTTCTCTCTCTCTCTCTCTCTCTCTCTCTCTCTCTCTCTCTCTCTCTCTCTCTCTCTCTCTCTCTCTCTCTCTCTCTCTCTCTCTCTCTCCCTCTCTCTCTCTCTCTTTTCTATCTTTTTCTATCAGGAAAGATGGATAGAGCTACTAAACCTAACGTAGCCGGATTTAGCTCAGCTGACAGACACAGAACAGAGCAACAGAGGAGATGGAGAAGACACAGTACAGAGGGACGCAGGAGATGGAGAAGACACAGAACAGAGGGACACAGGAGATGGAGAAGACACGGAACAGAGGGACACAGGAGATGGAGAAGACACAGAACAGAGGGACACAGAGATGGAGAAGACACAGAACAGAAGGACACAGGAGATGGAGAAGACACAGAAGAGAAGGACACAGGAGATGGAGAAGACACAGAACAGAGGAACACACAGATGGAGAAGACACAGAACAGAAGGACACAGGAGATGGAGAAGACACAGAACAGAAGGACACAGGAGATGGAGAAGACACAGAACAGAGGGACACAGGAGATGGAGAAGACACAGAACAGGAACACAAGAGATGGAGAAGACACAGAACAGAAGGACACAGGAGATGGAGAAGACACAGAACAGAAGAACACAGGAGATGGAGAAGACACAGAACAGAGGGACACAGGAGATGGAGAAGACACAGAACAGGAACACAAGAGATGGAGAAGACACAGAACAGGAACACAAGAGATGGAGAAGACACAGAACAGAGGAACACAGGAGATGGAGAAGACATAGAACAGAGGGACACAGGAGATGGAGAAGACACAGAACAGGAACACAAGAGATGGAGAAGACACAGAACAGGAACACAGGAGATGGAGAAGACACAGAACAGAGGAGAAGACTCCCAAAGCGAGAGGGGGGCCATCTCGTCTCTCATTATCATGCTTTAGTCACTCCAGAAGCAGAGACGGTCGAATCTCATTCAGATCTCTTCTCTTCTTAGGATTCAGACAAATGAATAACGGAACAGGGTCAACAAACGGCCGTTTCGAGACGCATCCCAACCGTTTCAAGTGAAGGGTTGACCGAGCCTGATCGTAAACAATGGCCCTCCGTAATGGTTTCGAACCTGTCTCTTGCCTACCTACGATCTGGGATCCTTTTTTCTTCTTTTTTTTTCATGGCTGTGACCTGGGCCTTTTGATGTGGCTATGACCTGGCTACTTCTATGGCTGTGACCTGGGTCTTTTGATGTGGCTATGACCTGGCTACTTCTATGGCTATGACCTGGGCCTTTTTTCATGGCTATCCCTGGCCATTTTTCCTATGGATGCGACCTCCCTCCCTCCTTTTTGTGAACTATAACCTACCCATTTCTAGTGGATACGACCGACCCCTTTTTGAAAGGTACAAATTTGCTTCTATTTAGCACCTAGAACATATCCCTAACCCCCCCCCCCTTTTTTTTTTGTTGATACCTTCGTACTGAGGCCATTTCAAAAGGCAGGCTCTCCATATCTTCCCTTAAAAACAAAAAAGATTATATTCATCCTCCTCCATCCGTTAATCATCTAATGTCCCTTGAGACTATATTTTTTTTTCTTTCTTTCTATCATTATCTTTCATTCATCCTTCATATCAGAGCCCGCGATCTTGAATAACGACTTCTGTTCGCATCTGTTGCCTTCGACGACCCCCCCCCACAACCCCTACGACCTCCCCCCCCACAACCCTTACGACCTCCCCCCCACAACCCCTACGACTCCCCCCCCCCCACAACACACAAAAGAAAAAAAAAATATTCGTGATTGCCCTTTCCATCATCCCTCGCGTTTTTGTTCTTAATTCAAAATCCCCTGAGGAGCTCTCTCTCTCTCTCTCTCTCTCTCTCTCTCTCTCTCTCTCTCTCTCTCTCTCTCTCTCTCTCTCTCTCTCTCACACACACACATCTGGCTCCAACTGGGATGGGATCAGATGTTTTTTACCCGAAGGGGAAAACACTGGGGAACTTACAGTACCTTAAGCTGAGGAAGACCTTTTTCGTCCCTGATTTGACACACACACACACACACACACACACACACACACACACACACACACACACACACACGATCACATACACTACCACTGGGCCAAGTTAATACTTCCCTACAATCAAAACTTTCTCCTTCTACCAAACAGATTATCCCGTTTAAACTTTTTTTTCCCCTATTCTTTTTCTCCCTATTCCGTAACTTTTCCATATCTCTTTTCCGAGTCTTAATCTCTCCTACTTAGATCTCTCCCCCAGTCCCCTCCCCTCTCCCCCACAACCCCATCCACTCTCACTTCTCTCTCTCTCCTCTCTCTCTCTCTCTCTCTCTCTCTCTCTCTCTCTCTCTCTCTCTCTCTCTCTCTCTCTCTCTCTCTCTCTCTCTCCCCATTTTCTTCCTACCCCTTCACTGGGGAGAGGGAAAATTTCCCCCACCAACGTTCCCTCTCCCCCCAACCCCACTGTGGTCTTGATTCAGGTTCAGAAATACGTAAGTCC
This sequence comes from Panulirus ornatus, assembly GCF_036320965.1. Classification (NCBI taxonomy): domain Eukaryota; kingdom Metazoa; phylum Arthropoda; class Malacostraca; order Decapoda; family Palinuridae; genus Panulirus; species Panulirus ornatus. The sequence continues at coordinate 55,283,500 of NC_092236.1, forward strand.
TTCAATTTCCCCACTGGAAATACTCCCTAGCCCTATTTTTCCCCCTGGAAATAATCCCTAGCCTTGTTTCCCCAGTGGAAATATTTCCTAGCGATATTTCCCCACTGGAAATATTCCCTAGCCATATTTCCCCACTGAAAATATTCCCTAGCCGTATTTCCCCCACTGGAAATATTCCATAGCCATATTTCCCCAGTGGAAATGCTCCCTAGCCATATTTCCCCGGTGGAAAAAATTTCCTAGTGACATATCCCCATTGGAAATATTCCCTAGCAATATTATTTCCCCACTGGAAATACTCCCTAGCCATATAGTCTCGTTTATATTGACTTGTACGTGGCGAGTACACTGCTCGTCTTCGATATGAAATATATATATATATATATCTTTTTTTCCTCTCATATATCACAGTGTGTCTGAATGAGACGTGGGTCTATAAAAGATTTATTTTTTTTCCCGTCTCTCCGTAGGATATTATGTACATTTTTTGTTCTGGGTGCATATTGGATCTCTCTCTCTCTCTCTCTCTCTCTCTCTCTCTCTCTCTCTCTCTCTCTCTCTCTCTCTCTCTCTCTCTCTCTCTCCTTGAGCTTATGAGTTATCAGTCATTATTGTGTGTGTATGTATGTTTTTATTACATCCCTCTTCATGTGTTGGTGTGGGATATATTTACTTTTCATTTATGTGATGTATGGATTTTACCCGTTGTGTATCGTGGAAATTCTTTCTGTCGTAAGGATGTGTAGATTATCAAATATACCATTGTTGTCGTCAAGGACTGTATATATATATATATATATATATATATATATATATATATATATATATATATATATATATATATATATACATATATATATATATATATATTCCTATGAGTCCACGGGGAAAATGAAACACGAAAAATTCCCAAGTGCACTTTCGTGTAATAATCAAATCATCAGGGGAGACACACACACATACACACACGCAAGCGCACGCGCGCACGAGTGATCTAACAAGACCCTATGATTCGGTCAAAATAAGGAAACTGAAAATAACAATATTTTTCTACATAAAAACAATAGAAAACGGAACCCAATGCTAAGGTCACGTAAGTAAGGCTGCGCTACCTGCTCGAAGCAAAGGGACTACCGACCAGACAAGTTCAGGCCTCCGGGGCAATAAAGGCGTCCACAACGACAGTTTTTTTTTGTGGTTTTTATGATTTTGGTTTATTGATTTTATATTTATCTCATAATTCTTATACTTTCTTTTTTTTTTTTACCTTGAATTGAGCTTTTAGCCATAAATAATTCAAATTTGTACCATGTATGCAATTTGACCATATGGAAAACTTATCCTCCTATCCTATCTTATCTTATCTTATTTTCTTATCTTATCACATGTTCCTAAGATAAGATAGCAGGCCTTTCGCCTTTCTCCAATCAGATTAATAAGGCTTAGTGTAGATTCTTTTGTTTTTACTAAATTTCTAATTGAATTAGATGGTCGTATTGTCTTCTCCATCGCATTTTTGTAGTCGCTACAAGAACATAGAAATTGTAGTTTCTGATATATATATATATATATATATATATATATATATATATATATATATATATATATATATATTTTTTTTTTTTTTTTTTATACTTTGTCGCTGTCTCCCGCGTTTGCGAGGTAGCGCAAGGAAACAGACGAAAGAAATGGCCCAACCCCCCCCCCCCCATACACATGTACATACACACGTCCACACACGCAAATATACATACCTACACAGCTTTCCATGGTTTACCCCAGACGCTTCACATGCCTTGATTCAATCCACTGACAGCACGTCAACCCCTGTATACCACATCGCTCCATTTCACTCTATTCCTTGCCCTCCTTTCACCCTCCTGCATGTTCAGGCCCCGATCACACAAAATCTTTTTCACTCCATCTTTCCACCTCCAATTTGGTCTCCCTCTTCTCCTCGTTCCCTCCACCTCCGACACATATATCCTCTTGGTCAATCTTTCCTCACTCATTCTCTCCATGTGCCCAAACCATTTCAAAACACCCTCTTCTGCTCTCTCAACCACGCTCTTTTTATTTCCACACATCTCTCTTACCCTTACGTTACTTACTCGATCAAACCACCTCACACCACACATTGTCCTCAAACATCTCATTTCCAGCACATCCATCCTCCTGCGCACCACTCTATCCATAGCCCACGCCTCGCAACCATACAGCATTGTTGGAACCACTATTCCTTCAAACATACCCATTTTTGCTTTCCGAGATAATGTTCTCGACTTCCACACATTTTTCAAAGCTCCCAAAATTTTCGCCCCCTCCCCCACCCTATGATCCACTTCCGCTTCCATGGTTCCATCCGCTGACAGATCCACTCCCAGATATCTAAAACACTTCACTTCCTCCAGTTTTTCTCCATTCAAACTCACCTCCCAATTGACTTGACCCTCAACCCTACTGTACCTAATAACCTTGCTCTTATTCACATTTACTCTTAACTTTCTTCTTCCACACACTTTACCAAACTCAGTCACCAGCTTCTGCAGTTTCTCACATGAATCAGCCACCAGCGCTGTATCATCAGCGAACAACAACTGACTCACTTCCCAAGCTCTCTCATCCCCAACATATATATATATATATATATATATTTATTTATTCTACTCGTGTATTTGTGGAATTCAAATCTCCAATTTTTTTTCTCCTAGGAAGACAAAGAGGACTTTCCCACAGTAATCTTGATATAACGCCTGGAAGAGAGAGAGAGAGAGAGAGAGAGAGAGAGAGAGAGAGAGAGAGAGAGAGGAATCAACTGACGCCCGAGGGACTTCCAACCTGGGAATTAAAAGCCACAGTATGCCATGGGCAAAAAGTTTCCCACACCCCCTCCCCCCTCCCCTGGTCCCTCCCCCCCCTCCCTCCCTCCCCCTCCTCCTCTCCCCCCACGACACCGCCCCCCTCCCCCTCTCCCCCCTCCTCTCTCCCCTCCCCTCCACACCACCACCACAACTCGCGGGGCTTTGGCAAGAGTCGAACTTTGGTGCCCTGCAAGTTTGTTGGAGTGGCGGTGGTGGTGGTGGTGGGGGAGAAGATCGTTGGTGGAGGAAGGCTGGTGGTGGAGTTGGAGCTACCGTAAGTCTCTCTCTCTCTCTCTCTCTCTCTCTCTCTCTCTCTCTCTCTCTCTCTCTCTCTCTCTCTAGTCACATTTCACCTACGTACACAAAGAGAATATATATATATATATATATATATATATATATATATATATATATATATATATTTTTTTTTTTTTTCTTTCTTTTAAACTATTTGCCATTTCCCGCGTTAGCGAGGTAGCGTTAAGAACAGAGGACTGGGCCTTTTTTGGAATATCCTCACCTGGCCCCCTCTGTGTGTGTGTGTGTGTGTGTGTGTGTGTGTGTGGTGGATGATGGCCTAACATCTAAACCTTCATTCACAAGTCGAATCCTCCCTAAGAAGCGGGTCTCGTATCCTAATTGCTTGTTAGCCTCTAATTCAGCGTGTAATTTGCATACACCCCCCTACCCTCCACCCACCCCAACCCGTTTTCACTAATGGCCACCCCGGAAACTCTACATCGTTACGCTAATTTCCATCCGCTACAGAAAACGGGAGCCTCTTTTTCTATCTACATATGACACGACGATAAAGAATTTATAATTATCAAAATGGATGAATGGAGTGGCCAGTGGGAATAAAGAGATAGGAAAAAAAGAAAAGCGAATTGAGTGAGGCTATGTATATAGAAAGAAAATTGTAATGGGTGCATAATTGGTTGTAACCAGAACCCTATTTCAGAATAATTACCATAAATAGGGAGAATAATTGCATGAGTGGCAGTCAAAATTGGGATTTCTGGTTTAATTATCTTCGTAATGATAACGAAGCATAAGAGGGTATTCAGTGATTCATTAGATAAATGATTTATATAAAAAACCGAGAATCATTGGATACATTTTTTTACACTTGTTCAATATTTCCCTCAGTAACAATGTAGCGCCAGGAGTATACGTAAATTTGGACCTTACTGGCTCCCATCTACTAGTGTCTAGCTATAGTGTGTGAAATACATAGTAAGTCTGATGATCGATCATGTTATTCATGGCATTAATCATTATTCAATTCGTCAGAAGGCTCGTGAGTGATATACATATCAATTCTGGTGATTAATTATGTTATTCATAACATTAATCATTACTCAATTCGCCAGAAGGCTCGGGAGTGAAATACATATCAATTCTGGTGATTAATTATGTTATTCATAACATTAATCATTACTCAGCTCTTCAGGAGGCTTGTGTATGAAAAATATATATATATATACATAAATTTTGAAGATTGATCATATTATTCATGACGTTAATCATTACTCACCAGGATCCCACACCACCTCACACGTGGGTAACAGAGCAGACCTATTGACGTGGGCTGGGGGGTGAGGCGGGGGAGAAACCATGGCAAAATTTTATTAGGGGGGGCGCGCCCCCCCAGGGGGGGAAGGGGGGGGAATTCTTGTTTGTTGGGGGGGTGGTGGGGTTGGGGGGTTGGGGGGGGGGGATGTGAGCCTACAGAAAGAGGGAGAGGAAACTCAAAATTATTCACAAAGTTACGAAGCCACAGAATATATATATATATATATATATATATATATATGTATATATCATTAGTCAACCAGTTTTGATAGAGATGATCCTTTTCATGTAGTCTCGCCCCATCGCAAGGGCGCTACAGGCTAGCCCTTCGTCAGGTTAGGGGGAGGTCCTTAGGGTAAAAAAGAGCGGAGGGCGGGGAAGGGCTGAGGCGCCCCATGGTATATGCCCTCCCTTCTTCAGCGCCTGCGTCAGGTCCATCAGCAGCCGTGGTACACAAAGCACCTTGGGAGTACCTCTCTCTCTCTCTCTCTCTCTCTCTCTCTCTCTCTCTCTCTCTCAACGGAATGGGAGGAGATGCTTCGGATTCGACCCTTTACAAATATTTGCAGTAAATTGGAGAGAGAGAGAGTCTAACCAAGAACACACACACACACACAGCGAGAGAGAGAGAGAGAGAGAGAGAGAGAGAGAGAGAGAGAGAGAGAGAGAGAGAGAGAGAGAGAGAGAGATTGTTTGTACGTATTTGTGTGTAAGTACCAGGAGGTGAGGCAGACTTTGAATACAAAGGAATACAAAAGAATTTCAAACAGCAACAGACCAATGGATCCCATTGAGGGCGTCCTCATCCACAACCACACAGACACCAACATGAGGACGCACTCATAGCCTCATACCTTCCACACAGACACCAACATGAGGACACACTCATAGCCTCATACCTTCCACAGAAACACCAACATGAGGACACTCACATAGCCTCATACCTTCCACACAGACACCAACATGAGGACACATTCATAGCCTCATATAACCCCACAAACACGAACATGACACATACAAACTCACACAACCCCCCACACAAACACCAACATGAGGTACACATACCACCTCATACACCGCCTCACAAACTTCAACCAAACGCACAGAGCCTCACCAATTCCGTGCTACCTCGCACCTGTCACCACAGAGCACAGCCAAACATACATTGCCACAGTAAGCCAGACCAGCTCACGAGAGCACCATGGAGTGGGCCAACTTTCCTTGAAATTATCTGAAGGTAATCTTAAGATTATGGCTAAGGTCTTCACCTGCTGTGGGGGAAGGGGCGTGTGGTGTGGGAGGCGAGGTGGAGGCGGTAGTGTGTGTGTGTGTGTGTGTGTGTGAGAGAGAGAGAGAGAGAGAGAGAGAGAGAGAGAGAGAGAGAGAGAGAGAGAGAGGTGAGAGATGAGAGTAGGAGGGTGAATGTGTGGGTGGAAGAGAACAGGGTGTGAGGGGGTGTGGAAGAAGGCATGAAGGAAGAAGAATGAAGAAAGAAGATATAGAAGACGGGAGTAATATTTCTTTTATTAGTGAGAGAGAGAGAGAGAGAGAGAGAGAGAGAGAGAGAGAGAGAGAGAGAGAGAGAGGAGTTCTTTGAGAGAGAGGGTGGGTGTGTGTGCGGTGGGGAGCCTCCAGGTCATGGAAGTCAGGGGAGGCATCCGCCTGGAAATCCTCAACGGTTCCCCTCTGGAAATTTGCTTCCAAGTTCTAAGGTCCAAATCTCGTGTCTTTATGACTGCCGCATAGTGTGTGTGTGTGTGTGTGTGTGTGTGTGTGTGTGTGTGTGTGTGCATCACACACACACACACACACGCACACACACACACATACACACATACATATACTCTAGGATAGAAGATAGTGCCATAGGAATGGAAAACGCTTAATTGTAGTGCTCATCTTTAAGAAAGGAGACGGAGAAGTTGTGCTGAGCTAACAAAAGAGGAGAGCTAGTTTCTGTAACGACCTTGATCCGTAAAATACTGGAAATGACAATGAGAAATTAGACAGATGGCCACTTGCAAGGGTGAAACTGCCCATGAGAGAGACAATACGAATTAAGAGACAGAAGGAGATGCGTAACAAACCTGAAGACTTTACAGAGAGCTCATACTCCGTTGAAGACAAGAGAAAAGGCCGGGTCGATTGTCTGTCTCTCGATTGCGTGAAAGCCTTTGACCCAGTACCGCACTGAGGATGATAAAGAATTCTGGATCTTCAGGCAGAAATGAGGAAGAGGCGACTCCGTGGCTGAATAAGGTATTACCTTAGTGGAAGGGATCAAATGATGCGCGTCAGACTTAACCTTGTTAGAAATGGGTTGAGGTCACCAGCAGCGTGCTACAGGATTCGATCCTGGGACCAATGCAATTCTTGGTCCATTTAATGACTCTTCAGAAGGTTTGGATACCTAGATGTGTTTGCGGATGATGCCGAAGTCATGAAGGGAGCTATGAGCTTTGCTGGATTGCATCACATTGCAAGGGGATCTAGACAAAACTCCAAGGCTGGTCTAATACCTGGTTGATGAAACTGCACCTGAGTAAATGGAAAGTGATGTGAATGGGACACAGTGAGAGAGAGAGAGAGAGAGAGAGAGAGAGAGAGAGAGAGAGAGAGAGAGAGAGAGAGAGAGAGAGAGAACCTCAGTACGAATATTGCCAAGCAGGAAATACAAATACGTATGTTTCACCGGAACTTGGAAGTCGACATCCTATTTAACATCCGGGGTTGTACGATACACCAGTGTGTAAAACAATATGTAATGTCATACTGGCTCATACTTACAACACTTATATCTACGGAAAGTTCTTCATTGAGGGGTCTTCCAGTGGTTTCTACTCATTTCTTGACTCTGAAGTCAGATAATTTTTTTGACATCATATTTCCTTCCTGGCAAATCATCTTAGATGAACATACCATCCCCCCTATATCACTCTTTATATTTTCTTTTATCCATAAGTTTCTCCTTCCCTAACCCCCCTTCCTTCCATCATTTACTCACGTCCCTCTTCCTTCACCTTGTTACCCCACACCCGTCAGTCACTTTGCCTGTGCTGAAAAATCCATTATAATCTTTTTTTCCTCCCTTTCATCTCTGACTTTCCCCACCCTGGGAGATTGGCGAATCCGGTCCTTCCGGCTGTGTAATCGCATGGCCGGAATCCCAGTCGTGGAGGACGGTACGTATCCCCAAAGTTGAGTATATAAGAGTTTGAGTTATCAAACGTACAACAGGATCCTACGAGCTTCTTCCAATGTTTAGACAAGCGACGGTGTATAACGATTTAATGCCTGGCGTACGATGTCCCAAATGGGTACGTACGATAACCTCCAAGACGACGAACCCCCGGTAAGGTTAAGCATATCGCTGTAAGTAGCGGAGTTATTTATATACGAGAGCGAGACTTCGTACCCAAATAGGAAAGATGTCGAACGCAAGAGATTCGTCGCAAGTGCTAGAAAACTGCATCGATTTTGCGTTGACAGAAATCCTGAATTTGACTTGGAAACCTATCGGTAGGTTTCCTGATGTAGGATAATTCTACGAAATGTTCGTCGATCCCAATGAAGTGATCTTGATAATGACGTTTGCCAGGTCAATCCTCAAGTTTAGAAACGGCAATATGGGTCGCTAATTACCGCGGTCGTTAGGGGCCTAGACTCATATATTTTCCTAATGGCTTTAGCAGCTTCGTAGATTCAGTAATTAGAATTCTTCTACTTCAAGTCGTACATGAAAGGCATTATTTGCGGATGGGAATCTTCGAAAAGGGTTGGGAAATCAATTTATCCTGAGGATGATAAGTTTAACTTCAATACCTTAAAGTGCTTTTATCTTTTATACCTTGTTAAGTTAACCTATTGACGACTGAGGATGGAGTCTATGTAGATGAGGAAGAGTGTGAGTGAGGGAGATGAGGAGGCGTGTGGGTGAGGAGGAAGGAGGTAAAGATGAGGAGATGGAATGGGTGGTAGGAGAAGGAAAGGTAGGAAGGAGGGGCAATGGAAATGGTAGGGATGGAGGTGTGTGTGTTTGGTAGGTGAAGGGTAAAGGCGTGTGGGAGGGAGGGAGGTTGGTTGGTCATGGTGTGGTCCACAGGTCAGGAGGGTGGTGGCGAGGTCATCCCCAGGTCATGCTGGGGTGGTAAGGACCTAGCCCAGGTCAGGAGCAATGGCAGAACTTCCCTGCAAGAGAGAGAGAGAGAGAGAGAGAGAGAGAGAGAGAGAGAGAGAGAGAGAGAGAGAGAGAGCTACGTCTATATGTGTGTGTGTGTGTGTGTGTGTGTGTGTGTGTGTGTGTGTGTGTGATTACCACTCACCGGAATCTATCTATTCAAAATCAAATCTTTGTCCTTTGACATATCTACTTCATGCCTTACATTTCCGTAATAAAACTAGATTAATTCTTTGGTACAAAGAGATTTTTTTTTTCAGAGCATTATTTAGGAGACTCGAACAAAGGAAGGGAAAATAATCTGTTACAAACGACGGATAGAAAAATGTCAAATGGAAAGTATCGTATGTTACGCGCCTCATCATCCACGTACATCATCATCATCTACCTCAGGACCTTCGTACCTCAGAGCCACAAAATAACTGACGGAGGCGCGCGCTCGCTCCCTAGCTCGCTCGCCTGCCTGCCTGCGCTCTCTTTCCCTCACAGATTGGAGGGTATAAAGATTGTCCTCCTTCTCAGTGATGGAAAGCCGGGAATATATTTATGAATATCTAAGTCAACAGACTCAAATTATCTCTGAGTAATAGATGGGGGCTTAAGATACACAGAGATGAGTAGACAGACCTTTACTTCCGTGTTGACTCAACAGGTCCGGTCTTAACTCTTCCTCTAAACGGAGGTCGGGAAGGGGCGACTATTTTTGACGGCTTCGCTTCGCTCCGGCGGCAGAAACTTGGGAACGTTATATATCTATGTGTGTGTGTGTGTGTGTGTGTGTGTGTGTGTGTGTGTGTGGGTGTGTGTGGGTCTGTATGTTTGTGGTAAATCTTCTAGAGGAAGAAACACGGAAGTTTTTTTGTTTTTTTTTTCTAAGCTTGAGTCACAGCCATTCATCTTGGTCAGTGTGGCACAGGATTTATCCACTGTGACCATAAGGCGCCTGATGGTTCTCCTCTTATGACCTCCTTCGTCCATTCTAAACTGACCTCCTCCGTCGCTCCTCTCTCCTCGTGGTACCCCTTACCTCATCCCACACATACCTGCGAGGATGTGTGTGTATTTGTATATGTATATATGAGTGTGGATGTGTTGGGAGTGAGGTGTTTGAGGACATTATGTAGTGTGAGGGGGTTTGATCGAGTGAGTAATGAAAGGGTAAGAAAGATGGTAAAAAGAGTGTGTGGTTGAGAGAGCAGTAGAGGGTGTGTTGAAATGGTTTGGACACATGGAGAGGATGAGTGAGGAGAGGTTGACAAAGAGGATATATGTGTCAGAAGTGGAGGGAACAAGAACGGTTATGTGGTGGGGTTTACTCATTAAACCCCTCATGAGTCCCTTCATTATGAAGTATGAGTCAAACTCATCGACTCTTTAACTCACCCTACCCACCATCAGAAACTCAAGCCCATGAATGAAGCCTTCGACCTTTCTGTGTGACCAAAACAAATATCTAAATCAAAGACACTTTGGGAGGAGTTCTCTACTACCATCCCTCGTGAACCCCAGTCAACAATGTGCCCTGCGTCTGGTAACATCTAACTACAACGAAGTGACACACCACCAACTCCCTCTCCTTCCCTCCCTCCCTCACCACCAACTTGTGATATCTAACATCAACCAATTAACTAAAATATCTAACATTAACCAATTAACTAAAATTATCTTCTTTGCAATGACCTGAGGGGCCAGCTTTCCTTTTCTCCAGAGCAGACTGAGAGTTAAGTATTACCTAACGAGTCAATGATACATTTGAATTAACGTAATACAGTTAATGACCTGCGTTCAAGTGACGTCTTTTATCTTGAGACATTTTCTGTATCTTAACAAAATCTTAAACACATTTCTCTCTTGTTTTGTTAAGTGTTTGAAAAATCGCTCGCATGAGAAATTATGCCCAATGAGTTTGGACAGAAATTAGCTCAGTCCACAGAGCTGATACAACAACAATATTAACGATTATCTTTATAACTTATACAGATACAGTTCATCCTCCTGTAACGGTGCAGACGGAACTGGCTCAACCCAAGGTACAGAAATCTGTGGTTAAGAGTAAACTCACCTGCTTCTAAAACCTGGTGTCATTTCCCCCCTCCCTCAGTGGCATCTCGTTTTCCCTCAGAGCACAAAGGTAACATTTCTAATGAGTTTTCGTGCCTTCAGAACGCACAAGATAACCTGGTTTTGGCCATTGATGTGACAGACGCTTGCAGCCAGCCACCCAGCTAGGCAGCCAGCCACCCAGCCAGCCAGCCAGCCAGCCAGCCAGCAAGGCAGCCACCCACTCAGCCAGCCAGGCAGCTAGGCAGCTAGTTAGCCAGGTAGCCAGGCGAGGGTTACGTCCCTGTGATCCTGTGTGACAACACTTGTATGCCATGGGTCAGTCATCATCCATGGGTCAGTCATCATCCAGGGGTCAGTCATCATCCAAGGGTCAGTCATCATCTCCATCACACCACATCATCATCAGGACAATATCCATCTCTCTCTCTCTCTCTCTCTCTCTCTCTCTCTCTCTCTCTCTCTCTCTCTCTCTCTCTCTCTCTCTCTCTCTCTCTCTTCTTAAACCAAATGATCAAAGGTCCTGCCTCATCTCGGGGTCAGAGGTCTGTTTTCACCTTGATATATTCCCATGAATGAAGTGTATCTGTTTTTTTTTTTATCTTTCTCAAGTCAAAAGCTTGGACTGCCAGGCTCCGTGTGTGTTTGGTCGACTACCAGGCTGCGTATGCAGCAGAACAGTTTTTTCATTGATATATATATATATATATATATATATATATATATATATATATATATATATATATATATATATATATATAATCACTCTGGAGGTTTTATTATGCGTTTGTAACCTTGTCTGAAGCGCTACTGAAATATACCCTTTTAGGAATTTCTTGAAAATAGCCTTCATGGATCGAGCTTTTGATGTGGCTTTACCTTTCCTACAAGTGGCTTTTTATCAGAGAACTTTTTATTTCTTATCTTATCATCTTGGCTTCCAAGATTGTGTTATTTCAACGCTTTGTATTATCTTTAATTTCATTGGGACTATTGACGTTTTCCTTTTTTTTTTTTTTTGAAGGTATAACTTTTGGATTCATCTTTCCTTTACCTCTCTGATAACAGATGTCCTTGGTTAATCCAACATTACTTTTCTCCTTTTCTCAGATCGTCACTGATATCTCAAATGGGTTAATGTATTGGTTGATTTCAATGACCTTGCTAAACCAGACGCCAGCCCGTAAAGCTCAGGGAACCCCCCCTCCCCCAAAATGCTATTATGACCTTTGACCCCGGTATTAATGACCTGTGACCACCTACTCTCTCCTTAACCCATAACCTTACTGGCAATGACCCCTAGATCCCATTTTCCCTCGACATCTGGCACCCAACATTTGCCTTAACCCGTGACCCTTCCTAGGTCATGAATTCTGAACCCCCTTTAGTCATGAGTTCTGAAACCCCTTTAGTCATGAGTTCTGAACCCCTTTTTGCCATGAAAAGGAATCAAGTGTGTTATCTTAGGGTATGGGTGTAATAATGGCACCCCATATGTTGTATGGTAATGAAATCAATTTTCGCAAACGCGCTGGTAGGGTGTGTAGGGCATGGCTTTGAGTCCAAGCATTGGAGGCATGGGATTCTTAATGGCGTGTGGGTGGACGCGGCGTGTGTCATAGGGCGTGGAGGGCGTGGAAGAGTGTACATGTGCATGGCAGGTCAGGGCATGGCGGGTGTGCGTAAAAGGAGTGTGTGTGTGTGTGTGTGTGTGTGTGTGTTACGGGGCTTGGAGGGCGTGGAAGAGTGTATATGTGCGTGGAATAGCCCTGAGGGTGTGCTTGGAGGCGTGTGTGTGTGTGTGGCAGGGCGTGGGAGGCGTGGAAGAGTATGTATGCATAAAGGGGTGTGGAGGGCGTGGAAGAGTGTATATGTGCGTGGCATTGCATGGAGGGTGTGCATGGAGGCGTGTATGTTTGGTCGTGTTGCGTGTACCAGCTCGCCACACAGTATAGAGGAGAGAGAGAGAGAGAGAGAGAGAGAGAGAGAGAGAGAGAGAGGCTGGGACATATGGTAGGCCCAGCTCAACCCACCTCCCTCCCTCACCTCCTTCTGCCACCACTACTGCTGCGTGGATGCCGGGACATCTCCCAGGATGTCCCCGGGACCTACCGATCGTCCCATCATGTCCCCAAGGTTCTTCTGATTATCCCATAATGTCCCAAGGACCTGTTGACTATCCCACAACGTCCCTAAAACCTACTGGGTATTATCCCACAATGTCCCCAAAACCTACTGGTTTTTTATCCCACAACGTCCCTAAAACCTACTGGGGTTTTATCCCACAACGTCCCCAAAACCTATTGACTATCCCACAGATATCCCCAACCTTATTGACTATCCCACACTATCCCAAAAATCCCAGCTGACGTTTCTGTGTAGTACCCTATTACTTCTTTCCCATGGATGATACTCAAACATTTCCCCCTCATTATTCCCCCCCACATTTCCCCTCATTATTCCCCCCTACTAAATTTTCCCCCATTAGACTAATGGGGGAACTTAGCGACGCCACCCATTAAAGATAATGGAAATTTCGAAGGGTATGTATGTATGTATGTATGTATATATATAGTCCCACCCTTCCCTTCAGACAGATGGGAGATTTGTGCATTATTTCTCTTCTTTCCCATCACTACTTATTGGCGAGTATTATTGCCTGCGCGTAGGGCAAATTGTCCCTCACTGCTTCATGAGTTAGAGGAAGGAGTGATGGTGGTGGTCGATTAATCTGAAAAAAAACGAGATATTGGTCATCTGTTTTTTCTTTCTTTTTCCATTCTGTCTGTCTGCAGCTGGGTTGAATGTGGGCTGGCTGTCCCCGCTCGTGTTCTCTCTCTCTCTCTCTCTCTCTCTCTCTCTCTCTCTCTCTCTCTCTCTCTCTCTCTCTCTCTCTCTCTCTCTCTCTCTCAGAAATGCTTTACCTATATGTTCTCTTCGAGAGAGAGAGAGAGAGAGAGAGAGAGAGAGAGAGAGAGAGAGAGAGAGAGAGAGAGAGAGACTCGCAACTCTCCATTACAGATGCCACTTGCAGCAGATCAAATGTTATACTATTTGGTTCATGGCCCGACGTTCTTTAATCAACATTGCAACCAAAAAAAAGGAACATCATTGCAACGATTTGCAACATGTAAACTCTACCCCCCCAAGTGACTGTCCCTATTTTCTCTCTCCTGCATAGTAAAAATAACCAAATCCCTAACTATATTCAAATCAACTTTGTTTTTCTGTTTTATGTGCATTTTTTCTCTGATTATCACAAGTATTCTAATGAATTCACGTCGCTAAGCAGAGACAGAGGTTTGACACTATATTGCTCTCCTGCAAGACACAGAGCAAGACTGTAATTCATCAAGACACGTATATACAACACAGTGATCCATCTTCTCTCCCAGATATACTTGGACGAAGCTCATAGGCTGGTGACCTACACACCTTCTCGTGACTTTAGAAACATATGTTCCCTTGAATCACCTAGCGCCGGTCCTTGCTCGTCTATATTGCCCTCCTGCAAGACACAGAGTAAGACTGTCATTCATCAAGACACGTATATACAACACAGTGATCCATGTTCCCTCCCAATTATAGGTGGACAAATATCATAGGCTGGTGACCTACACACCTTCTCGTGACTTTAAGAACATATGTTCCCCTTGAATTACTTAGCTCCGGTCCTTGCTCGTCTATATTCCCTCACGTCTGAAACATCCCAAGGCTCCCCCTTCTCCCATCCTCTTGGAAGCATGCCTTGGTTCAGCCCAGTTCCTACGAATGGAGACCGTCCTAGCTGTTCATCACGTGATAGAAGCACAGTGTCACGTACTCAACGCTAGTGAGGCATCTCTGGTGTATGATGATAGATTAACAAGGTAATTGCCGGCATATATATAAGGTCATGACGGTGTTAGATGATTACTTTTAAGTATCATGCAATTAGACTCTGACTAATTGGAGGTGATGAATAATCTCCCAATGTGTTGTATGCAAATCCGAGCCAGTGGTTATCCTTTTAAGATGGTTTAAGAACAATTAACTTGATGTCTCGACGTCCAATCAGCGCGCGTCATTCGGCGAACAGGCCATTAAGGTCAGTCAAGTGTCAGAATAGGGACTGATGCTCGTCATTCAACTGCCCAACTGTCAGTTAGCAGTCTGTACCCTCGTTAACCGCCGCGGGGACATGGATGAGTCAACCAGTTCCCTCTCTCCGAGTAGGATGAATGACCGTTGCTTGTTGACTCATGATGAGTAATAAAAAAACATAGACACACACACACACACACACACACACACACACACACACACACATACACACACACACACACACACACACACACACACTCGCACACTCGCCCCTCCACCATCACAGTTTAGGGTCTCCGTTCTTAGCCAGTACATATATCTCTCCTTGTTAGAACGTACACAAGTGATAGTCGTTCTCTAGGGTCGTTCCCTGCCCTCGGGAGAGGTCGTTGCAGACCAAAGGAGAGGCGTGAGGGTCGTAGATGATTGGGTAATAAAGGCTTTTAGTCTGTTTTCCTGATGATACCACAGATGACATTAATTGGCCCCCTCAGCACCACACTCAAATACTTACACTCGACCCTACGGAACACTTATACTTGGACTTGCTTATACTTAACACTTAGGAACACTTACACTTTGATCTACTTGCACTTGACCCTCTAGAATACTTACACTTTGATTTACATTTATATATTACCCATAACTCAAAAGCCATTTCTACCTTTCCTCTTCCATACCTCCTCCTTCACACTCTCTTATGTCCTCTCCTTTTCCTCTTTCTCCTCTCTCTCTCTCTCTCTCTCTCTCTCTCTCTCTCTCTCTCTCTCTCTCTCTCTCTCTCTCTCTCTCCTCTATTCCATCACCCCCCTTTCCCTTCTGACTTCACTGGCCCTCCCTCTCTTTCCCCCTCTCCGTCTCTCGCCCACCTCACACACCACCACGTCTCGTCCTCCATGGTAAAGAAACACCGACTCTTCTTGCCTCCTGCCTTGATCTTATTGGCCACAGGGCTGCCCTCATGTCTCCAGTCTCACCAGCTGTAAACGTCACTTCCACGATCCCACCAAAGCCCTTAAAACACACGACCCTTCTCGTGTGTATACACCAGAGCCGAGAATCTGCATGGCTCCTACCATCCTCCCAAGCCTTATGGAACTATACTAGTGCAGGACTGATGTAGTTTTTATATTCTTTTCTCCTTTAACAATCAAACAGGTAGTTGAGGGTTAGGGATGAGTCTACTGAGCCACAAGTGGTGGTTCGTTCATTAGGAGGACTATGTCTGGGAGGTGTATGAGTCAAAGGGAGAGACTAGAACTATAATGCTTGGTGGAGAGAGAGAGGGAAAGAGAGAGAGAGAGAGAGAGAGAGAGAGAGAGAGAGAGAGAGAGAGAGAGAGAGAGAGAGAGAGAGACAGAGAGAGAGGGAGAGAGAGAGGAAGGGAGAGAGAGAGGCTGTTGAAGAGATAAACACTGCTACTGCCACTTTTACTACTACTACTACTACTACTACTACTACTACTACTACTACTACTACTACTACTACTACTACTACTAGGAAAAACCCATCAGTAATGATAATGATAATGATAATGATAATAAAACAGTCACAAGAGGACATCCATTTCAGCATTTACATCCGAGCCAGCCAGCCTCAGTCACCAATCTTCCTTCCTCATCTTCGAGCAGATATTACGGGTCATGGCAAAGAGGCCTTCCAGCCATGTGATCATCGGAGGTCTGAGTGGCTCCCTGACTGGCCATCGGAGATATCTGATTGGACGACTGATGGATGGATAATTCTGGGGAGGCTGGTGGTGGTGATTGGCTCTTGAATGTTATGAGAGAGAGAGAGAGAGAGAGAGAGAGAGAGAGAGAGAGAGAGAGAGAGAGAGAGAGAGAGAGAGTGTGACTTGGCCTACCGTCCGGCCAATTGGGTGATTTATGTAATTGCCCGATGGTGCAATTACTACATCGGCGGGGGGGGGGGTTAGATGGGGGGGGATGCCGCTGCTCTCAAAGGGTCATTTGCATACGGAACGCGCTGGTTCCCCAGGTGTTGAAATATATGATTGGATTAACGGGAACACGAACAACGAGGGGGGGGAGGAAAGGGGTAAGTGTTTAGAACACTATTAGCGTTTTTCATGTGAATAGATTCACACAGAACGCCTTACTGTGTTTTAGAACGTCTTGCTATGTTGCAGAGCATCCTGCTGTGTTGTAGAGCATCCTGCTGTGTTGCAGAGCATCCTGCTGTGTTGTAGAGCATCCTGCTGTGTTGTAGAGCATCCTGCTGTGTTGTAGAGCGCCTCGTTGTATTGTAGAGCATCCTGCTGTGTTCTAGAGCGCCTCGTTGTATTGTACAACGTCTTGCTGTGTTAGAAAACGTCTCCTTGATTGTAGAACATCTTGCTGTGTTGGAAAAGGTCTTTGTTATACAAGTCTTACTGTGTTGTAGAGCGCCTCTCTGTGTTGTGGAGTGTCTTCCTATGCTGCAAAAGTCTTGATGCGATGTAGAATAACATTCTTGCTATGTTGTTGTCAAACGCTCAACTGGCTTTTAGAATAACCTTTCTGTGTTGCAGAACATTGCAAAACAACCTCTTGTGTTGCAGGACGCTTTTGTGGAATCGCAAAGCGTCTGGCTAACTTGCAACACTGATTCGGAATAAAACTTTTCAAGTGTAATGTTTGATGCACTAGTTTCGTAACTCTGTGATTAAAAGAAAGGAATAGTTGTCTTGCCTCCTCCAGAGGCAAGACTCACAGACATTCTGGGCTTGCTTGCATCCTACAGAGAGATTCTGAAAACCTCTCCAGCCTCCACAGACATTTTGGAAACCTCTCCAGGTGCCACAGCCATCGTGGATAGCCCTTTAGCCACCACAGACCACCACAGATCGTCGCAAACAGATAATCTCGATTCCCCCTCCAAGGTACGACAGACACGCCATAACTGAAACTCTACCATATCTACTACAACGAGGGTACAGATGCTGTGAACATATTGAACAGACAGCAGAGACGCTGTGAACACCCTTAATGGCCACCACAGACAACCAGGCCACAACACTAGCGACACAGACACTTCCCTCCACATTAGCCATTGACCACCTGAACTCGACACCAGAGCCACAGACAATACCCACTCAATATTTCTCACAGACCACGAGGGTTCGACACCAGAGCCACAGACATTACCCCCTCAATATTTCTCACAGACCACCAGGGTTCGACAACAGAGCCACAGGCAATACCCCCTCAGTATTTCTCACAGACCACCAGGGTTCGACACCAGAGCCACGGACATTACCCCCTCAATATTTCTCACAGACCACCAGGGTTCGACAACAGAACCACGGACAATACCCCCTCAATATTTCTCACAGACCACCAGGGTTCGACAACAGAGCCACAGGCAATACCCCCTCAATATTTCTCACAGACCACCAGGGTTCGACAACAGAGCCACAGATAGTACCCCCTCAATATTTCTCACAGACGACCAGGGTTCGACACCAGAGCTACAGACAGTACCCCCTCAGTATTTCTCACAGACCACCAGGGTTCGACACCAGAGCCACAGACAGTTCGCCAACACCCGCCACAGCGGGGGAGGAAGGACGAAGGTGTGGGTACACAAAACGAGTCATTCATTCCACTACAGAAACTGGAGGAAAAGTTGTTTTTTTTTCTTTTTTTCCTTCTTTCGTCAAACTTTTTCTTGTTTACGATTCTATTTTGGGCAGCAGCGTTCACGAGTGTGTTCTGTTTAGTCTTCTCCTGTTTTTTCTTCTTCTCTTTCTCTTTCTATTTCCCTCACTCTCGTTGGCTCACTCGTTCTTGCTCTCGTGTCTGTTTCTCTGTCTCTCTTCTGTTGTTCTCTCCCTTTGTTTACGTCTCTCTCTCTCTCTCTCTCTCTCTCTCTCTCTCTCTCTCTCTCTCTCTCTCTCTCTCTCTCTCTCTCTCTCTCTCCCTCCCTCCCTCTTCCCAGCTCACTGTGAAATATATCAAAAGAGAAATCCTTCCATTCATAACATATACATATATGCATCTGTTTGTTTCCATTGCGCCGGCATCCCACCCATCTGTTACGTTCGCAGATTACTGCAAAAAAAAAGATATACGAAAGAGGAATGTGAGGAATTTCTTTTATTCTTTCATCACTTCGGGAAACAGAGAAATTAAAAAATGGAATAGAGAGCTTATGTGATGTAAAGGGGAATAGCGTTGGTTTGGAAGTTCGCTGGTACTTTTCACAACGACAGTCAAGCTAGGATTGACAGGGATTGTAGTGGTATTGATTCTGATATGAAAACCAGCAACGATATAGCGTTATTGATAATGATAACGATAATGATAATGGTAATCATGATAATACTGATAATGATAATAATGATAATAGTAATAATGATAATGATAATATGGATATTGATACAACTTTACTGTTATCATTATCAACATTACCATTATTATCATTATCATCACTATTATTATTATCATTATTATCATTATCATCATTATTATTATCATCATCATCATTATTATCATCATTACCATTATCATTTATCACCATTTCAATTAAAGGTTTGCCTTGCAACACAAAAGAATATAGAAGTAATTATTATCATCATCATCATTATCATACCACAGTCGATGGACAATCAGTACAAACCTAATCTTCATATATATATTCTCATCAGACTATCAGGTGATGTTCAGGGTCCCTTAGAGCAGCCAATCAGTGGACCTCTCCTCCACGCTCAGAAGACCCATTTCCACCTGCCAATCTATCTCTATGTTCCTTGGTAAGAGGTTTGACCCCTCCTACCATCGTCTTTGTTAATCGGGGTCATTCGAGGTCATAGTGAAGATAGATCGCTTTGGTGAGCACTACCCTCGTTGGAGGGGGGAAACAAGATGCTAGAGAATGGAGATATATGGATGGAAGAGCGAATGAGGGTTAGGGAATGATAGGAATGAGAGAGAGAGAGAGAGAGAGAGAGAGAGAGAGAGAGAGAGAGAGAGAGAGAGAGAGAGAGAGAAGGACAAAGATAGAGAGCGTGTGTGTGTGTGTGTGTGTGTGTGTGTGTGTGTGTGTGTGTCTATGATGAGAGAGAGAGAGAGAGAGAGAGAGAGAGAGAGAGAGAGAGAGAGAGAGAGAGAGAGAGAGAGAGAGAGAGAGAGAGAGAGAGAGAGAGTATTTACAGAGGAACGCAAGATTGATACAATAGTCTTAATACTGCCTAGTGGTATGCAACAATGCATCATATCTTTGCTTTTATTCAGTGGAATATAGGTCTTACCTCTTCAGTGGGACTTAGTGTCAACGCCAGTGGAACTTCCTTAGCGGAGTTTCGTACCTAACTTCAGTGGAATTTCGTGCTTATCCTCAGTGAAGTTTTGTGTTCATCTTCAGAAGGGAATGGTAAATAAAGAAGGGAGAGTATATGGCGTGCAGGGAGGGAATGCGAAGGTAGGAAGGGAGATGATTAGCCTGTGGGGAGAGAATGGGAATGTGAGGAAAGGGGGAATATCAGTCTGCAGGGAGAAAATGGTCAATGAGGAAGGGAGATTATCTGACCTGCAGGAAGGGGGAATGGTAAGGTCAGGATGGGACTACATTGTCCTTAAAGATAGGATACTTAATAAGGTCAAGAGTGTGGAGTCTTCGTGACCTACAGGGTAGGAACTGCAAGGTCAAGAATGTATCTTATTAGCCCAGAAGGAGGATATGATAAGATCAGTAAAGGAGTAACATGACCTTGTTGGTCTAAAGGGAGAGGAATGAGCCAGACCTTACTTAAGAATGTAGAAAACGTAAAAAAAATAAATTTGCAGACTTCCTGATTCTCATTTACATTTTTGATTTGCACTCTTATCATACCACATTACGATAAGATATACGTCTTGAAAACCTTTCACTATAAGGGAGGTATATATATATATATATATATATATATATATATATATATATATATATATATATATATATATATATATATATATATATATGTGTGTGTGTGTGTGTGTGTGTGTGTGTGTGTGTGTGTGTGTGTGTGTGTGTGTGTGTGATGATGTGATTATTACACGAAAGTGCACTTGGGAACTTATCGTGTTTCATTTTCCCTGTGCACTCATATATATATATATATATATATATATATATATATATATATATATATATATATATATATATATATATATATATATATATATATATCAAGCGGACCATCTTCTCTTAAAAGCCCTAAGAAATAGATTTATCTTCCCGGGAATTTTGTCTGGGGGAAATACCCCACCATTCCCAGAGATTTCCTTGGAAAAGTTGAGCATCCAGAGGTCTTAGGGAAAGTTTGCTCTTAAAGACGGACTAAGCTTTTTTCCTCTAATCTTTTTCCACTTATGTCTGTGAAGCTTTAAGCTTTGAGTGCTGAGATGCAAGCTCTGTCTTCGAACAGGAACGTACGTAGTGGTTTGACTTGCGCAGAACTGTCTGCTGTGATTTTGATACGGGAGTAAATTTGATGCAGAAATCTTTCATTCGTTGAGATCACATAAACTGTGTGTTACACTTACATATACGTTATGTGGTTTATATGTAAGACGGGTTTATATATCAAAAGAATGTGTGTGTTCCATGTAGCTTCTCTTAGGTGGAGATCAGTGTGTAAGACCTTTTTTGACTGAATCCCATGTTCGCGGGGTAGCGCCAGGAACAGACGAAAAACGA
>NC_092236.1:55309934-55354934 GCF_036320965.1 Panulirus ornatus
GGACTCGAACCCAGGACCTTTTGCGTGGTAGGCGGGAACGCTAACTGATAGGCTTTGATCATAGCCTAGCCGTTAGTGTTCCCGTCTACCTGGCAAAAGGTCGTGGGTTCGAGTCCTGGCTGTTGAAGGGTAATATGTGTCATTATATATATATATATTTTTTAGAGAGAGAGAGAGAGAGAGAGAGAGAGTTGGCTCCCGTGGTGCATTGCTCAGCGTCGATGGCTACGATTCACGCCGTCCCAGGTTCGAATCTTGGACGTGGGGCAGCTCACATCACAACCATCCCCTTCTGTTCATCTCCCCTCCGAAGTTTGTCGGTAAATGGGTTACCTTGTGAGCTACGTTAAATCTATAGTGACCTCTCCTTCACACTTGACCTGGCCTGAGGAGGGAGGAATGGGGTGGAGTTTAAAGGTGGGGAGGGAGTGTACTTGGGGGTTTTAAGGGGGGGAAGGGAGTCTACTCCTGAAGGAGGAGAAGACACGCCCTGAGGAACTTTGGTATGCAAGGCTAGTCGTCTTCTGCCGTGGCTCGACCCCCGCGCCTTCCTCCTCCTCCTCTCTCCTCCCGCCCTCCTTTCCTCCCGACCACAACTCACTGGGAAGAACCGGGTCGAGCCTGCCAGGGAAAGACCCGCCGTGTGTTATATAGCACAGTGAGATGCCCGGAAATATTGAGGGGTCGTGTTCTGCCCGGCACGTCACGTGAGAAATCATCTCAGAACACATCGCTCTCGACGGAGAAATGCAACGACGATGTGGGTTACGTCCATCCTCTCTCTCTCTCTCTCTCTCTCTCTCTCTCTCTCTCTCTCTCTCTCTCTCTCTCTCTCTCTCTCTCTCTCTCTCTCTCCTGGGCCAAGGGGGCCTTGTCTGAGCGCCATGCCGTTCTTTAATTCGAACTGGGGGAAAGGGAAGGAGAAAAGACCATTCACAAGTGCATCTTATGACTGTTTCATACGGTAGCATGAATTGGGACGGATAGCCATATGCCCAAGTCAATGGCCATCTCGGATTCTATGCCTCAATTCCTATCTATCTATCTATCTATCTATCTATCTATCTATCTATCTATCTATCTATCTGTCTGTCTGTCTGTCTGTGTCTTTGATCTGTGGCCAAGGTAGGGCTGTGCCTGACGCCGGCAGAAGGTATGCTCACGAGAGAGAGAGAGAGAGAGAGAGAGAGAGAGAGAGAGAGAGAGAGAGAGAGAGAGAGAGAGAGAGAGAGAGAGACCTGAGTCAGTAACTCACTAACTTCAGCTGCAATACACTCTCGAATGAAGAGGAAGTTGCAGTGCTCCAACTCTGCGTTGATAGACATGAGTGGGTTTGGCAACGCTGTGTTGTATAACGTGATATAGTCTGATATATACGATAGATGAGAGATAGACAGAGGAACCAGCGAGGGAGGAATTGTCTCTTTCTAAAGTCTAGTTCTATCTACTATCACCATAGAATCTACTTGTCTCCTCAAAATTGTATGTACATTTGGACAATGGGCAAAAATACTATATACTTTTTTTTTACGTCTTATCTGCTTTTGCATCTGAATTATAGGATAATTTGAATTGTGTTATAGCCAATTTGCCAGTCTAATCTGTGGGGATACCTTCATAGTCAAAGACTTAAATGTATCAGAGAATAATTTTTTTCTACCCTTAAAAAAAAAGGCTTGAATTATCTGCCATACCCTTAAAAAGGGGTTGAATCATCCACCATACCTTTAAAAAAGGCTTGAATTATCCACCATACCCTTAAGATAAAAGGCTTGAATTATCCGCCATACCCTTTAAAAAAAGGCTTGAATTATCCCCCATGCCCTTAAAAAAAAGGCTTGAATCATCCACCATACCCTTAAAAAAAGGCTTGAATCATCCCCCATACTTAAAAAAAAAGGCTTGAATTATCCGCCATACCCTTAAGAAAAAAAGGCTTGAATCATCCACCATACCCTTAAGATAAAAGGCTTGAACTATCCGCCATACCCTTTAAAAAAAAGGCTTGAATCATCCCCCATACCCATTTGCTCTCGAGGTTGTAAGAAATGGGAGGAGATGGACAGCTAAACTCCCGCGCTTTCCTACTGGAGACAAAGACAATGGTTCTGGGGTGTGATTCGAAGACAGTGGTTCTGGGATGTGATTCTGTTACCTTCTCCTTCCCGATGAACATGACCAGATATGCCTACACCTTCGTAGTACTAACGGACGGTAATTTCGCAATGGTGTCTATTTCTCTCCTCGGTGCTCTGTGGTTGGCGGTACAAGTTGTACTGTATTTTGAGGTTGTAGACGAGGATTCTATGGGGTTGTAAGCGGGTCCTTTCTACGATCTCTTCCATATAATTTACTGGTCGTGTCTAGGGTTATGAATGCCTCTGGGAAGTTGAACTTCACGACATGGGAGTTAATTTTTTTTCCCACTGCCTGCCCAGCTCTTTAGTTTCCCCTCCTTGTTTCTTTTTCTTTTTCTTTTTTTTTTTTACCCCCTTCAGCTAGAAGACGGAAGATCTATATCTTTATTCTTCTTTTTTTCCCTCCCATTTTCAACTACCTCGGTCATTTAGCTGTAAGGTATAGGAAATTCCAGGAACTCCCTCCTTCTCTCTCTCTCTCTCTCTCTCTCTCTCTCTCTCTCTCTCTCTCTCTCTCTCTCTCTCTCTCTCTCTCTCTCTCTCTCTCTCTCTCTCTAATCTTTTTTTCTACCCCCTGCTTTATGTTTCTTAATTGCTCCATCATTTTCCCTCGATGGAATTAAAGGTCAGAATGTCTGACGTAAATCTGATCTTTGTATCGATTTGCTGGTATAAAAAAAAAAAGGGAAGAAGGGTCTTTTGGCTTCTCGTGCTCAGTATATATAGGGGTATGTGGGAGAGACAGATAACAGAAGACCAGATGGCCCGTTACGAGACTATCTGACAGAGGATAATAGTAGTTTCCTCATATTTCTTATCTATATAGATGGAAGCTGGATAGCAAAATTAAGGTCTATGAGAAGGATATCTGTTGGAGGACGATGATACAATATTTCTAATTTTCTAATATTTCTAATCTATATAGATGGACGGAGGACAAAGAATATTTTGCATAACAAATTTAACTGCTGGAGGGCAGCAACAGTATCCTATATCACAAATCTATATAGATAGAGGGAGGAGTGCAAAACTGAGGGGAATAAAGTCATTTAGCCTAGACCTCACTCCAGGATGAACTCCTTAAGAAGAAGGAAAATAGAAGGAAGAGGCAATTCCATGACCAGAGGTCAGGAAGACAAGATGGATTCTCTGGTCCATCCCCTGATCAGAGGTGAGGGAAGAAAGAAGGTATTTACATGATCGAATGGCCTAGTTGACCCCCTTGAGTAAGTGGTTGGTTTACTCGTTAGGATGAACTGCGAACGTTGAACACGGTGGGACAACCTTTTGAACAGAGTGGAGGTACGACCCCTGAAGACAACGGAACGAAACGACCATTGAAGACGATAGCACGACCTATGAACACGACGGGACGACCTCCCAGAACACAGTGATGGTACGATCCTTGCAGACGGAGGAACGACTTTTGAACATGATAGTATGACCCTTGAAGACGATGGAATGAAACGACCCTTGACGACGACGGAACGAAACGACCCTTGAAGACAATGACACATCCACTGAAGACAGTGTCACGACCAATTGGGCTGTATGACACCAGCCTTAAACACATCGATACGACCCTTGAGCACGACGCTACGACCCTTATCTATAGATCCCTCCCATGGCCTCTGACCTTATTAAACCATCAGGGTCAGGCCAAAGGCCAAGAAATTATGAATTAAAACGAAAGGGCAAATATTGATAACGACTGAATCCATCTTCCTCCTTCTTGAAAATAATGACCTTGTTTCCTTGCGACACAAGAAGACAAAGACCTGAACTCAAACTTTGCTGGCGAAATTAAAAGTTAAATAGATAGCTTAACTCAAGGCCAGCTGGCCAGCCAGCTAGACAGCTAACCAGCTTACCAGCCAACCAGTCGACCATCTGGGATGCTGAAGCGTTCAGAGCGTGGATGGGCAACTGTTGCTGGTAACAATGTAAGACCAGGGTCTCAAAGTGATTCTTTCTGGACGGCAATCTGAGGCGAAAAGGAAATTCGAGAGGATTATTTTTCTCTTCTCAAAAGTTTCGTTTGTGATGCGAAAGGTCAAGGGAGGGAGGCAAGCGGGAGGGGGTTGGGAGGCGAAGGTGTGTGTAGGTTAACAGTGTTTGGGGGTTTTGGCTGGACAGGGTTGGACACTGCATGTGAGATTCTATTGTCTTTGGTTAGGATGCTGTGTATAGCCACATGAAGAGCAACACTGTATACTCAAGCCAATTATCTCCTTCATCATCCAGTGTCTATCTCCATCAAGCCTCTGCCTCTATCTATCATCTATCCACCTCCCGTCTCCTATCCCCACCAACCATCTCCTCCTTCTGTTCCTATCCTAATCTGTTCTCTCAACACCATCCTTCTGTTTATCATCTTTTTCCACCCGAATCCAACGAACGGGATACATATTATGATTCTCCTGGCTTAGTATTTCTACACACACACACATACACACACAAACACACACACACACACACACACACACACACACACACACACACACACAATGTGGGATATTCGAGGAGTCCCCATTTTTTTTTCCCATACCAGAAAAAGTACATTACCCGTGGGGGGGGCTTGTATATCCTCTCTCCTGGGAAAGAAAGAGGAACGTGTGTGTGTGTGTGTGTGTGTGTGTGTGTCTGTACATAGAATCACCGAACTGATGGACACCCCATCAAAACACCTTCAATACAGATAAAGGAATAATGGAATAATTAAGGACGCAGATGATAAGACCATCTGAAATCAAAATCAGCCACGAGCACTGAGAGATAATGATAGGTATTCTGAGTCGATCTGATTTCCAATAATAATATGTTGGCGATTGAATTATCACGACAAATGGAATTGCGAAAACCAGTCCAATGACACGCCATTGGCAATTCAAAGAAAGTTACGAGCCAAAATTATATATATATATATATATATATATATATATATATATATATATATATTTATATATATATATATATATATATATATATATAATACCTATGAGTCCACGGGAAATGGAACACAATAAGTTCCCAAGTGCACTTTCGTGTGATAATCACATCTTCAGTGCAGCAGTTCATTCTTAGCTGACATCACCCATGAATACGCACAAAAGGATAATCCTATTCGAAGTTCTCGTTCAGATGTAACACAGGAACAAACAAGCCGGGGAGAACTGTGCAATATACATAACTCTGTGAAAGTCTAGAGTCACTCCTCTTTCAATGAAAACGAATTCAAATTCTCTTCAAAGTCTGTCTCTAAAATCTATTTTTTTCTCTCTCTTTCATTCGCTTTTTTTTTTTCATTCTTTCACAACATGTCCGACGGGGAAAAAAGAAAATAATATAGATTTCCCTTTTACTTCGACCCTTTCAAAAATATCTTTGATGAATAACCTGTTCGTCTTACTTAGAAATGAACAGTGTTGAACTAATGATGTTACACAGAGGATGAAGAAGGATTCGTATAAGCTGTGTACTATGATCGCTGCACAGAGAAATCTTTGTAAGACTTTTCTTTGTCATATCTGTTGCCCATCTTGTGGTAACTGTGGCACAGAGATGGTATGATTTTGAGAGCAGTGGTACAAATACCTTGAGTACGACGGTACAGTGATTAATCATGACGGTACAGTGGTTAATCACGACGGTACGATGATTAATCATGATGGTACAGTCATTAATCATGACGGTACAGTGATTAATCACGACGGTACAGTGATTAATCACGACGGTACGATGATTAATCATGACGGTACGATGATTAATCATGACGGTACAGTGATTAATCATGACGTTACAGTGATTAATCATGACGGTACGATGATTAATCATGACGGTACGATGATTAATCATGATGGTACAGTCATTAATCATGACGGTACAGTGATTAATCACGACGGTACAGTGATTAATCATGATGGTACAGTGATTAATCATGACGGTACAGTGATTAATCATGACGGTACAGTGATTAATCATGACGGTACGATGATTAATCATGACGGTACGATGATTAATCATGACGGTACAGTGATTAATCATGACGGTCCGATGATTAATAATGACGTTACGATGATTAATCATGACGGTACGATGATTAATCACGACGGTACGATGATTAATCATGATGGTACAGTCATTAATCATGACGGTACAGTGATTAATCATGACGGTACAGTGATTAATCACGACGGTACGATGATTAATCATGACGGTACGATGATTAATCATGACGGTACAGTGATTAATCACGACGGTACGATGATTAATCATGACGGTACGATGATTAATCATGACGGTACAGTGATTAATCATGACGGTCCGATGATTAATAATGACGTTACGATCCCTTTGAACACGACGGTACGATGATTACTCATGACGGTACGATGATTAATCATGACGGTACGACCCCTGGAGCACTACGTCACCCTTAGGGGACGAGTGAAAGGCCACCAAGCCATCACAGAAGAGGGTTTTTTTGCTATTGTGCTTATGGTACGTACCATCATGCGCGTGGTACGTACCATCACGGTAATGGTACGTACCGTCATGCTCATGGGACGTACCGTCGGAATCAAGGGAGTTAAGGAAAGTGAGGGGAAACTAGTTAGAGATTTTCAAAACAGATGTGTCTTCCATTTTCTGTGACTCTCTAATAACACAACACTCTGAAAAGCAAAAAAAGAATTTAGAAATATTTTGATTTAGTTTTCCAAATAGTCTAATTCAATATACAATTTTTGTTTTTCTTTTGTGTGTATGTGTCTTTTTTTTTCATGCATCCTGGCCTTTATAACCTTAACGAAGTGGCACTGAGGAAGGTATATATATATATATATATATATATATATATATATATATATATATATATATATATATATATATATATATATATTGGAAAGGATCACAATTTTGCGCGTGGTCAAGATATTCCTATGAGTCCACGGGGAAAATGAAACACGAAAAGTTCCCAAGTGCACTCTCGTGTAATAATCACATCATCAGGGGAGAAACAAGAGAGAAATATAACAGTTAGTTGATATATATATATATATATATATATATATATATATATATATATATATATATATATATATATATATATATATATATATATCCTTCCCTTATCTACTGACATTATCTATTTTCTTCGTGTGTATGAAAACGTGTGGAGGAGCTAAAAATGCATAGGTGATGCTTTCTATTGAACAGTCTCATTCCAGACAGGTTCCTCCTGTCCTCATTGTGTAGACGGTCGTGTGAGACGGTAATTGTATAGACGGTCGTGTGAGACGGTAATTGTATAGACGGTCGTGTGAGACGGTAATTGTATAGACGGTCGTGTGAGACGGTAATTGTATAGACGGTCGTGTGAGACGGTAATTGTATAGACGGTCGTGTGAGACGGTAATTGTATAGACGGTCGTGTGAGACGGTGAGACAGTAACGGACCGATGTCTTGATCTCTTATAAGCCCGTCAGTTGAACACGAAGGGCGTCCGTGGCAACACTCGCTCTGTAGAGTTTTCACAGCTGCCCTTGACACACCCTCGGGCCCCTCCCCCTATTTGGGACCTCCCTTGATGTGCGTGATTAGCAGGGAGAGAGAGAGAGAAGAGAGAGAGAGAGAGAGAGAGAGAGAGAGAGAGAGAGAGAGAGAGAGAGAGAGAGAGAGAGAGAGACAAGGGGAGGGAGGGGGAGATGGAGCAAGGGAGAGAGAGAGAGAGAGAGAGAGAGAGAGAGAGAGAGAGAGAGAGAGAGAGAGAGAGAGAGAGAGAGAGAGATTCTTAGACCTTAACATCGTACATTCATCTTGAAATCCATTTTGAGGCACAGAAATTTTCCACGACATATATATATATATATACCACCTCTATATTCTCTACGTCTATAGCTTTATCTATCATCTATCATCTATCATCTATCATCTATCATCTATCTATCTGAACTACACTGGCGCCGGGAGCGGGACAGATAGATTCGTTCGCTACCTAAACATCAGATAAATGAAAATGATGTAATTAACAAAGTCAAAATCACAATGTGATTCTAATTGACGGAAATTGGTATCTAATTCAAAAGTGATATATGTAATTCGTTACTTGTTCAGTATACGGTTCATTTGACGTTTAATTGATGTAATTTTCGGATAACATAATTAGTAATTATGCTAAATGACACAGTTCATTTTCAAAGACTGTGTTTTGGCTATTTCCATACAGCAACGTTCATACATTATAAATTACTCGGAAATGGGGCATGAAAATTATATATATATATATATATATATATATATATATATATATATATATATATATATATATATATATATATATATACATATATATATATATATTGGAAAGGATCACAATTTTGCGCGTGATCAAGATATTCCTATGAGTCCACGGGGAAAAGGAAACACGAAAAGTTCCCAAGTGCACTTTCGTGTAATAATCACATCATCAGGGGAGAGACAAGAGAGGAATATAACAGTCAGTTGATATACATCGAAGAGACGAAGCTAGGACTCCATTTGGTAAACATGTGATGATGTGATTATTACACGAAAGTGCACTTGGAACTTTTCGTGTTTCATTTTCCCCGTGGACTCATAGGAATATACATATATATATATATATATATATATATATATATATATATATATATATATATATATATATATATATATATATATATATATATATATATATACACCTAGAGAAGATGTGCAACACGTTCACCTCAACATTTCCTGCAAAGGATGGCATAGAAAACGTATGCCATTGGTTTACAACGTCTGAATGTGGAACCTTTTGATTGCTAGGAGGTCAAGAGATAGTGTGATCTAACGATCCAATTACACAGTTAATGTGAATCGTTCCGGTAAGTGATTCCCCAAGAACCAGCGAGACTTTGATGGTATCTGGGGATATCTGGGGGGGGAAATGATAGAACTTTCTTGGGGGGTTGGGGGTCTGGGGGGGAAGTCACAGAACTCTCTTGGTGTCTGGGGAAGTCATAGAACTTTGTTGATGTCTGGGGAAGGTCAAAAAGCTTTGCTGATGTCTGGGGAAGGTCAAAAAGCTTTGTCTGTAGTATCTGGGGATGGTCAAAAAGCTTTGTCTGTAGTATCTGGGGATGGTCACAAAAGCTTTGATAGTATCTGAGGAGAAAGTCACAGAACTTTCGTAGTATCTGGGGATGGTCACGGAACTTTGAGAGTATATCTGGGGAAGAAGGTCGTCACAGAACTTTAGAAATCTCTGGGGAAGGATCACAAAACCTTGATGGTGTCTTGGAGGTGGAAGGCGACAGAACTTTCATCCCATGTAGAATTATCTTCTGAATATGCAAATTTTTGTCTAACAAAGTTATCAAGAGTAATATTGCTACAAGGGGAGATAATGGGTCGTTGGATGATCTAATAAAAAACTTTATTAATAATGATCAGACTGAGAAAACAAGAAAGGGAAAACGGGGTACATTTCGTCATTACTGCTTTGACCAGAAATTCTAAGACAATTTTGATTGGAAAGAAATAGAATATTGAGTATTTTACTGTGTTAACTTTATCATTATTATTGTCATTATCATTATTATCATTATTATCATTATCATTTTTATTATTATTATATCATTATTATTACTATTATTATTATTATTATTATTATCATTATTATTATTATTATTATTATTATTATTATTATTATTATCATTATCATTATCATTATTATTATCATCATTAGTATTATTGTTGCTATTATTATCATTATCATTATTATTGTTATTATCATTATCATTATTATTATTACTATTATCATTATCATTATCATTATTATCATTACTATTATTATTACTATTATTACTATTATTATTATTATCAATATTATTATTATCATTACTATCATTATTATCATTATTATTATTATCATTATTAGTATTATTATTATTATTATTATCATTATTGTTATTATTACTATTATCGTTATCATTATCATTATTATCTTATGATTATTATCTTTTCTTCTTCTTCTTCTTCTTCCTCTTCTCCCTCTCACTCCCCTTGATTATAATTCTTCGTCTCTCTGACTCACCTGACGTATGTGGTGGCATGAAAGTTACTGAGTCGAAGACAAACTCAAAAGTTTTCATGTTCGACTCCCTGTGACCTCTGGCCATGTCTCCCTGTTATCTTTATCATTTCCAGTTTTGCTGTGCCTCACTGCAGATACAGCGCAGTGGGTTGTAACGTCGAGGTCGTATCGTTGTGCTTAGGGGTCGTACCGTCGTGCTCAAGGGTCGTACCGTCGTGCTCAAGGGTCGTACCGCCGTGCTTAGGGTCGTACCGTCGTGCTCAGGGGTCGTACCGTCGTGCTCAGGGGTCGTGCGTCGTGCTCAAGGGTCGTACCGTCGTGCTCAAGGGTCGTACCGTCGTGCTCAAGGGTTGTACCGCCGTGCTTAGGGTCGTACCGTCGTGCTCAATGGTTGTACCGTCGTGCTCAGGGGTCGTACAGTCGTGCTTAGGGTCGTACCGTCGTGCTCAAGCGTCGTACCGTCGTGCTCAAGGGTCGTAACGTCGTGCTCAAGGGTCGTGCCGTCGTGCTCAAGTGTCGCATAACTCCATAATCAACCATCGAACCATTGTACTCAAAGGCCGTACCGTCGCTCCCAGGTGTCGTACCGTCGTGCTCAATGGTCGCACCGTCGTTCTCAAGGGGCCTAATGGTCGTTTGGGGTACAAACTACCTGTTCTGCCTATCAAGGGAACAGGAACGTAACCGAGCTATCGGGAGCTGATTGGTCGTTAAGACTCCCCCAGCGCGGGTCACGGGCTGGCTGGCTCGTGTGGATCCTAACAAGGGAGTTGATCAACTTTGTGCTCGCCCGCCACAAGTTCCTTCATTATCTCGCTCCTCTTTCTTTTTTCCCCTCTCTCTCTCTCTCTCTCTCTCTCTCTCTCTCTCTCTCTCTCTCTCTCTCTCTCTCTCTCTCCCTTCCCTCCTCTTCTGACCAGCTTTCCCTCCACCATTCCATCTTCCTCTCTCTCTCCCTTTCTCACAATCTGCTCATACACACTCATCTGTCTGCGTCCCTTGCCTCTGAACCATCCCATCCCTTTCAACCTTCCCATTCCATCCCTCCTGTAGCCTCTATCCCTCCGTCCTTACCTATCCCTCCTTCTTCCAGAGGGCCACTTCCATCCTCACTCCTGCAGCTGCCAAGGTCACATGATCTCAAATTAAAATATCTTAATTAGATTCCACCATTTTGGGATATGTGCGTGTGTGTGTGTGTGTGTGTGTGTGTGTGTGTGTGTGTGGACGTGGCGTCATAATGGAACCAGAATTGACTCTTGGTATTTAGGGCTTCCAAACTCCATTTGGAAAAGAAAACCTTTATCAATGTGTCCTCTTGAAAGATGGATAAAGGGCTGAACCCCTTCCTTCGGCCCCGTTCCAGTCTGCAAGACGTCTCGCGTCCCACACAAGAGCCTTTGTTATCTAACAAGGCCATCAGGTGGTTGGTGGCACCGAGGCCAGACCTGACGATGGAAGTTGGCTGCTGCAGAAGTAGTTCTCATCGCTTCTAACTGCTCAGTAGTTTACCGTAAACCAAAAACATACATCAGTTTACCAGACGTAGAATTCATGAGTGAGTTGGTTGGGTTGGTGGTTCATCGTCGTTGTAATACAGGGTTGTGACCAATCAGGAGCCGAGGAGGAGGAGGAGGTCGACTTGAGGAAGGGCAAGAGCCAGACCAGGGCCAACACCTTGACGCGTCTTGGACATTCCCATTTTGATGTCTTACACCTGGGGTAGTGAGTGGCCGCAGGAGGAGGTGACCACCAGGTCGATGTGGCCAGGTCTTCAACATTTCCTGGAGGATCTTCAGCATTCGGTGACTGAGTGCCACACATGCACACACACACAGCCACCCACCGCCCCTGAGATGTGTTGGAGTGGCTCCCCATCAGCAGGTCTTCGCCTCCCTCCCCTGGAGCCGCCAGTGTCGACCAGGATGATAAGAGACTATCAGACCTTAAGATGATAACACATCCATCCCTCATCACCTCTCATATACCACCACAACCACTAACATGAGGAGACGACAAACTGGTCGCCCCCTCACAAGCCTCATGTACGGTCGGATACTTGGCCACAACCCGTGTCTGGCCTCATAAACCATTGGGTAATCCTTGCGACGCCCCTCGACGAATTGCAGTGATCCTTCGGGAATCTATGACTGTAATCTTACGATCACTTGGTGCAGAGGCCCCTGGGAGAGCGAGAGAGGGTGGAATGACGGGAGGAGGAACGGAGATGGACAGGGGTGAAGGAGGGAGGGAAATGGGAAGAGAAGGAATGGAGATGGGAAAGAGGAGGAAAAGGTAGATGAGGAAGGTGAGGAAAGAGGGGATAGGTAGATAGGTAGGTAGGTAGAGAGAGAGAGAGAGAGAGAGAGAGAGAGAGAGAGAGAGAGAGAGAGAGAGAGAGAGCTGAATGGCGGGAGGAGTGATGAAGATGGACAGGAATGAAGGAGGAAGGAAAAAAAGGAAGAGGAGGAATATAGATGGCAAAGAGGAAGATGGACAAGTGAAAAGACGGAAAGAGACATATAAGGTCGGCTCTCCATAGGTGTATTGGGTATTGAAGGACTTCTTGTGCCTAGATCACAAGGAACCTCATTAAAGCATTCATGAAAACAGTTAATTACCTCAGTAACTATCCGGAAGTAATTCCTTCCCCCACTTAAACTTCCTCTTCGGAACCTCCTCAATCATGGTCGCCCATGGTCGGTTTTCTGCACATGGCAACACAGGCCAAGGACAGAAGGAAGGGAAGTCTGGTGGCAACAATATTACTTGTTTTTTTTTTTTTCTTCCGTCAAGTACGACAACACGACCCTTTGTAGCACGAAGGTACGACCTTTTGAAGCACAACGGTACGACCTTTTGATCCCCCAACCCGGAAAACCAAAACCTTTTAAACCCGGCTTTCGGGTAGGGACCCCTTTTGAAGGCCCCCGAAGGGTTACGACCTTTTAAATTCCCCCCAACAAAACCGGGTACGACCTTTTGATCCCGGGCGCCCGGGGTACGACCTTTTAAAATGCCGGGGGACGGTAGGGCCTTTTAAACCCCACGAAGGGGAAAACGACCTTTTGAAGAGCGAAGGAGCTTCATAAAGACACCACATCAAGAAGCCTTTAACAACTCAACGATAACTTAATAAAGATAACAATTATGATAATATCATGAAAAATAATAAAAATTTTATAATGTTTAATCATAATGAAAATTTAAGGGAAATAAAAATCATAATAAAAATGGAAGATAAATAATGTTTTTATAATGATAATAATGAAAAAATAATAATAATGTAATAATAATAAATAATAATAATAAAATGATAATTTATAATAATTTTTTAAAAATAATAATGATTTTTGAAAAATTTTTAATAATAATAATGTAATAATAATTAAAAATTTAATAATAATAATAATAATTAATAATTTTTAAAAAAAATAATGATAATAAAAAATAATGAAAAATAATAATAATAATAATAAAAAAATAATAATAAATAATAATAAAAAATAATGAATAATTTTAATGATATTTATAAAAAATAATAATGATAAAAAAATTTTAAATAATAATAAAAAATAAATGATAATAATAAAAAAATTTAATAAATAATAATTAATAAATAAAAATTAATAAAAATAAAAATTTAATGAATAATAATAATATAATAAAATTTAAAATATATTTATAATGATAATAATGATTTTTAATGGAAAATTTAATGAAAAAAAGAAAAATTTTAAAAAAATTTAAATTAAAGGGAAAAAATTGAAAAATCAAAAATTTGGAAAAATTGTTTTAAAAATTTTTTTAAAATTGATTTTCAAAATTTTTGGAATAAAAAAGGGGTTTTTTTAATAATAAGGGGGTAAAGAAAAACCCCAAAAATGAAAAATGAGGAAAAAAATGGGGTGAATTTAAAAAGGGGGGGAAAAAATAAGGAATTTAAATTGGTTTTTGGGGATAAGGGGTTTTCTTTAAGGGGATTAAATGAGGGATAAAAATTTTTGGTTTTAAATAAAAAAGATAAGGGGATAATCTTTTTTAATGATAATTGTTTTGGTAATAATTTTTTTTAAAAAAAAATTTGTTTTTTAATTTTGGAAAAAAAAATTAAATTAATTAAAATAAAATTATTTATTAAAGGGATAAAAATGTTTTAAAAATTGATTAAATAAATGTTTTAATTTAAATTTTGGGTAAAATTAAAATTTTGAATTTTGGTTAATTTAAGGGAATATTTTAAAGGGATAAAGGGGGGGGTTTTTAATAAAGGGGGGGGGAAAGGGGGTTAAAATCAAAGGGGGAAAAAAAGGGGTAATTTATAAGGGGAAAATAATAATGATAATGAAATATAATATAATTTTGAAAAAGAAAAATTTAAATTGTTTAAAAAAAGGGGGTAAGATAAAAAGAAATTGATTTTTTATTTAATGTTTTTAAAAATTTTAATTTAAAATTTTAATGAAAATTTTTTCAAATGTTTTTTAAAGGGTTTGAAAATTTTAATTTGTTATTTTTTTTTGGGGTTTTTTTAAAAATTTTAAAAATAATAAGGATAAATAAAAAATAATTTTTTAAGGGGATAATAAGGGAAAAATTTATAATGATAAAAAAATTTTAATGAAAAAAGGGAAAAAATAATAATGATAATGATGATAATAGTGATTTTTTATAAATGAAAATTTTAATTTTTTA
The DNA here is from genome assembly GCF_036320965.1 of Panulirus ornatus. Classification (NCBI taxonomy): domain Eukaryota; kingdom Metazoa; phylum Arthropoda; class Malacostraca; order Decapoda; family Palinuridae; genus Panulirus; species Panulirus ornatus. The sequence goes on from NC_092236.1 coordinate 55,324,867, forward strand.
ATGTAATGATAAATTAAAATGAAAATGATGAAATTTTAAAGATAAAAAAATTTGTTTAATTTTTGATAATCTTTAAATATAATAAGGGGGGGATATTTTAAAAATGATAATTAATTGTTTTTAATAATTAATTTAATAAATTTAAATAATAATTAATATAAAAATTTAAAAATTTTTAATGATAATAATAAAAAATTTATAATAATGTTTAATTAATAATTAATTTTTTTAAAATTTTATAATATATTAAAGAAGGAAGATCTATTCCCCACTAGTAACCTCAGCCAGGGGATGGTAAAGGACGAGAGTCCAGCAGTACTGTTTGCGGGACTTCTTTACAAAAAAGACAGGGGGAAAAGGGAACCTTGTGTGGGGTGTGGGGGAGAGAGAGGCGAGGTTTAGCCCCCTTTCTTCCCGCCATGATTGCTTGGCCCCTTTGGGCCGAAGTTTTTGAAATTACAAATGTTCGTACGTAAACTTTCCAACTGCCCCCACCATAGACACACACACACACACACCCCACACACACAAAACACACACACACAAAGGAATAATACGATCTCTAATTTTTGGAACATCAAACTGACATTCTCTTCCGTGTTTCAAAAATAGTTTTAAAACCCCCCTTTGTCATCCTACAGCGGAGCAAGACTTTTTTCTTTTCTTTCACGGCAGAAGAAAGAAAAAAGAAAGAAGAAAGGAGAGAAAAAAAAACATAAAGGCTTAACAAGGAGCGTTGATGTGATAGTGGGACAGTTCAGTGGAAATCAGCCCAGCTGTCTGAGGGTTGGGTGAAAAAGGAAAATGAGAGAAAGAATTTGATTGGTGTAGTTACAGAGGGGGAGTGACGTGGGCGCCAGCCGTTTCTATAACACAACAAGGAGAGATTTATGTTGTTGTTGTAGTGTGTTGTTGTTGTTGTTGTTGTTGGTAGTGTTGTTGGTGCAGTGTGTTGTTGTTGTTGTTGTTGTTGTTGTTGTAGTGTATTGTTGGTGTAGTGTGTTGTTGTTGTTGTTGTTGTTGTAGTGTATTAGTGATGGTGTTGACAGACACACACACACACACACACACACATCCTTCCCTGTCTATGTACTCAACATTCTGTCTCTTTCACCCCTTTCTAATCACCTTCAGTCATGTACTCTATCCGTCTCCTTTCTGTCTACCCTTCCACTGTCTCCACATCACCTCACAACCCAGGTGTACAACTTTCCCATCCTGTTTAAGTTCAACGTCGGTTCTATTCCATTTTTCTTCTCCCATTTCTCTCTCTCTCTCTGGTCCTCCCACACCACTTTCCTCATTCCTCCCAATGAAACGGAATGTGCAGATAAGAATGGAGTGATCATGAAACATGAAGAAGCCAACGTCCACCCATTCTTAAATGTGCAGGTTGACTGTATGGGCTAAATGCATCATAAGGGGGATTCGAAGCTCATAGCATCCCTCAGAGCGTCGCCAGCCAGCCATCTTGGACCTCCATGGCTCAATCTCCGCCAAAATTGCCTGGGATCAGTCACCTGGACTCCCTCCCACCCTCAATGCCTTCACCCCTCATCTCATCTCATCCTCTGGCCGCCCCCGGTCTCACATCTCAACACTCTGCTTGACTGTCCTTTGTCTCCGTCTATGGTAGATAAGGAATCGAAGATGATATAACCCGTCCTCCAGCACCTAACCTCTTCAAAGGCGATCAGATCCTCTGGTAAAATGTAGGGTCTTTCTCACGTAGTCTTTGGGTCAGCATTTACAATCAGATCTCTCTTATACTTTCTCCCATTTTTTTCCTTATGATACATCAGTCCTTTATCATACTTATCTACTAATAGAATCACCCAAGCATTGGTGAATCCATATCTTTCTGCAGTCTTTTATTATCACATAACAACCCTCTTCGTAAACAAAAGTCCCCCTCTCTCACGATGTAAACACAGTTCTCTATAACTCCACACTCTTCAGCTCCCTTCTCTCCCTCACTGTGTTTCCCCCTGCATTGCCGCCACCCTCACCAGACGAAGCCGAAGACGAAGCCTGATAATAACTGATCCCTCTCCACAACCCACAAGACACACGAGGTTGACCAACACACACCCGTGTCTGGCACGCCACCTGACCCACTCCCTCTCCTTGTGGGACGCCGCCACAATCGTCTGGACCGTGATAGACACATCGTTGCTGAGGACGATCATCTAAACTGGATTTATATAGTTCCCCTTGAACTCCTCCAGCTCAGCTGGTGCTGAAGAAGGTGTTCTACTCCTTGATGTGTAGCTAACATTAAAATCCTGAAAACTCACATAAAGAATAGAATTAAGTGGAGAGTAAAGAAGATGAAAGAGGGTCAAGGATTTCACACTCACACACACTCACACTCACACACACTAAGTGTGGCAAGGATGAGAGGCTTGAGGGCTGAAAGATATACGTGTGTGGTTCAAGACGAATAAATTTCATGTTAAGATGAGAGGAGAAACGAAAGGAATAATGTCCCACGAAGAAGGAGAAGAAGAAGAAGCCTTTGAAGGAGAGGGCAAAGGCTTTCAAGAAAGCGTTTGAGTCAAAGCATTGTGTTGTTAAGTATGACTTGGTGGAGGGTGGAGGAAGGACCCATAGTTCATCATTCTGTAACGAGACTGAAGTGTTTCACCCCAGGTTTCTCTGATGGTATCGCTGTGTTGTGTTAAGGAGGAGGAATGGGTGACTGTGGATGACAGAGTGTAAAGGGAGGAGGAATGGGTGACTGTGGATGACAGAGTGTAAAGGGAGGAGGAATGGGTGACTGTGGATGACAGAGTGTAAAGGGAGGAGGAATGGGTGACTGTGGATGACAGAGTGTAAAGGGAGGAGGAATGGGTGACTGTGGATGACAGAGTGTAAAGGGAGGAGGAATGGGTGACTGTGGATGACAGAGTGTAAAGGGAGGAGGAATGGGTGACTGTGGATGACAGAGTGTAAAGGGAGGAGGAATGGGTGACTGTGGATGACAGAGTGTTAAGGGAGGAGGAATGGGTGACTGTGGATGACAGAGTGTAAAGGGAGGAGGAATGGGTGACTGTGGATGACAGAGTGTTAAGGGAGGAGGAATGGGTGACTGTGGATGACAGAGTGTAAAGGGAGGAGGAATGGGTGACTGTGGATGACAGAGTGTAAAGGGAGGAGGAATGGGTGACTGTGGATGACAGAGTGTAAAGGGAGGAGGAATGGGTGACTGTGGATGACAGAGTGTAAAGGGAGGAGGAATGGGTGACTGTGGATGACAGAGTGTAAAGGGAGGAGGAATGGGTGACTGTGGATGACAGAGTGTAAAGGGAGGAGGAATGGGTGACTGTGGATGACAGAGTGTAAAGGGGGGAGGAATGGGTGACTGTGGATGACAGAGTGTTAAGGGAGGAGGAATGGGTGACTGTGGATGACAGAGTGTAAAGGGAGGAGGAATGGGTGATTGTGGATGACAGAGTGTAAATGGAGGAGGAATGGGTGACTGTGGATGACAGAGTGTAAAGGGAGGAGGAATGGGTGACTGTGGATGACAGAGTGTAAAGGGAGGAGGAATGGGTGACTGTGGATGACAGAGTGTTAAGGGGGGAGGAATGGGTGACTGTGGATGACAGAGTGTAAAGGGAGGAGGAATGGGTGACTGTGGATGACAGAGTGTAAAGGGAGGAGGAATGGGTGACTGTGGATGACAGAGTGTTAAGGGAGGAGGAATGGGTGACTGTGGATGACAGAGTGTTAAGGGAGGAGGAATGGGTGACTGTGGATGACAGAGTGTAAAGATGTGTTGGCAGAAGATGCGTACGAGAGAGAGAGAGGAGGAGGAGGAGGAGGAGGGAAATGGTTTGTGGGTCGGATGGATAGACGTGTAAGAGAGGATAGTTGTGTGAGGATAGAAGGAGGATAGGTGTGTGAGGAGAGGAGGAGGAGGAGGAGGATAGGTGTGTGAGGAGAGGAGGAAAGCTGTGTTAGGACTGGAGGATAGACGTGTAAGGGGTAAGGGGACGTAGAGATAGGCAAATATCAGGAGACCAGATGATCAGTTATTCTATGTAACATAATTCCTGGCTTCTTGTCACAGTTCTTGTGTGATCTTTCGTTACAGTGTCCAAAAATATGTTATACGTAACAAGGAACCATATTCCTTCGCTTCTTACGTGTATTCATGCGTTGCCATCATTCATGACTGTGATGATGAATTAGATGAAATTATTCCACTAAGATGTTCATCTTGGGTCGCAGCCGACCCGGAGAGCGACGACAGCTCGTACCAGCACGAGGGTTCGACACCCTTGTGGACACGCCTTGACCACACTCGGGAGGGGGGAGGGGGGGGAGAGGGAGGGGAGGGGGAGGGGAGAGTGAGGGGAGGGGGAGGGGAAGGAGGGAAGGGGAGAATTGGTCTTGGATCCCTAGAAGTTTGAACACACACACACACACACACACACACACACACACACACACACACACACACACACACACAAAAACAGATTCGCCATTTCCCGCGTTAGTGAGGTAGCGTCAAGAACAGAGGACTGAGCTTTAGAGGAAAATAAATCCTTACTTGGCTCCCTCCTGTGTTCCTTCCTGCTCGAGGGTCGTTCTCCTCGCGTAGTGGATCAGTTGGTTTGGGGTATGGGTTCGAGCCCCACCGACCAACCAGCTAACAAGTATCCAGTTAACTTGTTAACTAGCTCGTTAATTAACCAGCTAACCAATTAACCAGCTAACCAATTAACCAGCTGACTAATTAATGAGCTAATCAATTAACTAGTTCATCATTTAACCAGCTAACCAATTAACCAGCTAACCAATTAACCAGCTGACCAATTAACCAGCTGACCAATTAACTAGCTAATCAATTAACTAGTTCATTATCTAACCACCTTACCAATTAACCTACTAACCAGTTAACCGGATGACCAATGACCTAACTAACCAACTAACCAGCTAACCAATTAACCAACCAATCAAGGAGCTTGACGGCGGCGGGCCGGCAAACCAGCCCCTCACCCCATGGAGAGAGAGAGAGAGAGAGAGAGAGAGAGAGAGAGAGAGAGAGAGAGAGAGAGAGAGAGAGAGAGCGTTATTATGGGCCCCATGGAGAAAGAAAGAGAGAGAGAGAGAGAGAGAGAGAGAGAGAGAGAGAGAGAGAGAGAGAGAGAGAGAGAGAGGGGGGGGGGAGTTGTTATGGGTTCAGGAGAGCGTGTACAACCCCAGGTGTTGGGATCCGAACACACCCCCCTTCCCCCCTTCCCCACCCCTCCCCGTCATCCAATCAGCTAAAGTGCTCTTTAACACCCCCATCTCCCCCTTCCCTCCCCCCCTCCCTACCCCCCTTTACCCCCAGATGTACAAAAGCCAAGAGACTTCCCCTCCCTCTACACCACCCCCACCCTTCATTATTATCCCCAACCAACCAACCCCATCCCCACCCCCTCAACCACCCTTCTCAACTCTCTCTTTCCCCTCGTTCCCATCGAGACGTAACTCTTCCTCCAGCAGGTCCTGCCAAACCAACTCAAGATACAACACAGAATCCGTCAGTTGCAAGACGAACAAAGTGATATCATGGGTGACCCATCCTTAGGGAGGGAGGGGGGGGAGAAAAAGTGGGGGTGGGGGAGATAAAGGAAGGTGGGGAGGGGGGGGAGAAAGAACACGGCCCATGTATCTCCTGTGTGTCATAAAAGACGATGATAGAAGAGGGACCTTGTGTGTGTGTGTAAAGAGAACAGGAAGGATGGAGTGGAAGAGATTTTGAGCGATCGGGGCCTGAACATGCAGGAGGGTGAAAGGCGTCCACAGGATAGAGTAAATTGGAATGATGCGGTATACTGGGGTCGACGTGCCGTCAATGTACTGAACCAGGGCAATATGTACATATATATATATATATATATATATCCAAACATGCCAGGCACCCATCTATCGAACAGCTGGAAGGTTGGCTAAACAGCTGGTGTCACTGTGAGCATATTGCTTGTCCCGGGATTCGAACTCTGGTTGGGTCGAGACGTGATTCATAACCGTTTTGCCGATATCATTCATCAGGCTGTCGGGTGGTTGAGCAGTTAAAGAGAGAGAGAGAGAGAGAGAGAGAGAGAGAGAGAGAGAGAGAGAGAGAGAGAGAGGGAGAGAGAGAGAGAGAGAGAGAGAGAGAGAGAGGGAGAGAGAGAGAGAGAGAGAGAGAGAGAGAGAGAGAGAGAGAGGGAGAGAGAGAGAGAGAGAGAGAGAGAGAGAGAGAGAGAGAGAGAGAGAGAGAGAGAGAGAGAGAGAGAGAGAGAGAGAGAGAGAGAGAGTCGAGGGCGGGAAGCCTGTGGGAGACGTGACTGAGGAACAAAGTGACAAAACAGGAAACAGAAAGAAAAGAGAACGGGAAGAGGTCTCGAGCGCGAGTGAGATGGGCTCGTCTCACAGCCAGGAAGGACCTGGCTCAGAGGAAGAATTAGTGTGTGTGTGTGTGCGTCAGAGAGAGAGAGAGAGAGAGAGAGAGAGAGAGAGAGAGAGAGAGAGAGAGGCAGAGAGTGGGGTGATGGGGAGAGGTGTATAGTGATGTGGTTGGGTTAAACAATCAGGGTTTATGAGATGATATATATATATATATATATATATATATATATATATATATATATATATATATATATATATATATATATAACTCTATGAGGCAGAATGAGTGTTTGTGTCAATTGTCTCGAGAGAAAATGAGGCCACGGGACACTGCAGGAGGCGGTACTGAAGAAAATGAGGGTAATATGAGGGAAACTGGAGTAGCTTGTGGGTGGAAATTAGTGTACGAGAAACGAGATTAACTTCTCCATGCTCGTCATCTACCAAGAGATATCATGACGTCTCTCAAAAACGACTCAAAATCACAAATTCATCTCAAAATGTGTAATAGATAAGTTTCCTACCCACTGTGTATAGGGGAAGTAGACCTAAGTTTTGCCCACTGTGGAAGGAAGTAGACCTTATTTCTACCCACTGTGTAGAGGGAAGTAGCCCACATCTATATTAACGTAACGAAAGAGATCGAAGACAAAAGTATTTTTCTTTTTCAAATCGTTTTTTTTTCTTCGTCTTTGGAGTTAGGTTTCGCGTCCTCCAAGATCAAAGGAGGAGACCATTCTAATATACCCCTACACCTCCCCTCCCATCCCTTCTTCCTCCTCCTCTTCCTTCCTTCCTTCTTCCCAAGTGTCTTTGTACACTAAGGGCCTCGCCAGCACACTCCTCTTTCCCTCCCTCGAGCCCCCATTCCACCGCCCCTTCCTCGTTTCCTATCCAAATAAGTCACCCCCCTTGAGATATGATGGTAAATTAGTCTCCCCCTGCTACTGATTGTAGCGCAGGCCCTTGAATCTCCATGGCCACCCCCCCCCCACCCTCCTTCACACACACACACACACACACACACACACACACACACACACACACACACACACACACACACATACCCCTACTGGAGAGAAGAGGAGGAAGAGGAGGAAGAGGGGGTGAAGGGGAGATGGATGATAGGGGATGGTCCTCAGAGGGGATGTACATACAGTAAATAGTATCAAAGAAAATGGATGAAGTCCAAGAACGAAAACGAAGATGTGGGTTGGTGTCTGGCACCACAGTGGGTGTGGCGACTTCCTTCATTCCTCTTCCCTGATCCACAAAACTGTCAATCCGCGTTTGAAAAATTGTCCATCAAAAAAAATATGAGGGCTAGATGCCAGCCAACCCCACCCACACACCCACCCAAACACCCACCCACACACACACACCCACCCACACACACACCCACACACACACCCACCCACACACACACACCCACGCACACACACACACACACACACCCACACACACACCCACACACACACCCACCCTCCCACACACACACACACACACACACACCAACCCACTCACAGCCACCCTCCAACACACACACACACACACACATACATTCTGACGTTCTGATTTCCACTTTCTACTTTTCCCATGAATGTGATTTTGCCAGCGAACGTACGAACTCCACACCCTCTGGTTAGTGTCTGTGTTTTTTTTCTTTTAAGCCTTTATGAGCCTTGAAGGAGCGTTCGCTGGTAATTTGTGAGCCTTTAAGGTACGTTCGCTGGTAATCTTGTGAGCCTTCAAGATGCATACTTTGGTAATGTTGTGAGCCTTGAAGGAGCGTTCGCTGGTAATTTTGAGCCTTTAAGGAGCGTTCGCTGGTAATGTTGTGAGCCTATAAGGTGCGTTCGCTGGTAATTTTGTGAGCCTATAAGGAGCGTTCGCTAGTAATGTTGTGAGCTTTTAAGGAGCGTTCGCTGGTAATTTTGTGAGCCTATAAGATGCGTTCGCTGGTAATTTTGTGAGCCAGAGGCAAAATAAAAAGAAATACACCGAGTCTGAAAAAGGCTTTTATGACGGACGGTAACTTTTATATAGATGATAACTCCTGCAACTTAATGGTATTAATGAATGTAAAATTCACATAATATATTTCACACGAGAAAAAAGAACAGGTTTGGAGAATTAAGAGAAACCTTTTATATTTCAACGTAACTTATTTCTATTTCAAAATACATTCTCATTTGAAAGGTGAAGTTACTCTTTTGGGAATATCAAAAAAATATCTATTTCTTTTTCATCTATTTCCCTAAGCCATTTTTAGCAATGATGACACAGCAATAGACTTCGGGTCAAATGCCATTTAACATTTCGATGACCTAAGACTTAAAAACGTCGTCTTGATTGGTGATTAGATGATTGGTTGTTGGAGTCATGCCATTAACAAGCCGTTTGAGGTCAAGTGATATGACCACCGGATCGAACACTCTACCACACTTTCTACAAACGATCAAGTTTTAGAAATGATTAAGATAATTCTGAGCCTATACACGCTCTCACTACATAATATGGCTAAATAGATAAATTTATAATTTTTTTTCCTGCTGAATCACAGTGACGTAAATACGATTACGAATGATTTAATGTTCTATTGATAATTATTCGATATTCGGATTAAGAAGATCTCGGCGATATTCGCTAATATTCGCCACTAAGAAAGATCCCTATAATTTGTTTTTAATAGATAACTGAAAAATATACTAAATATCTCACGTACATATGCTGAGTATATTTCAATGTCTGGATTAGAACATTCTGTGAGATTACTGATAATCGATTAATCATCGGATAAGAGCGTTCTTTAATCTTCGGATTTGAACGGATGTCGATATATTGATCATCAATTTCATCTCAAGATTAGATCGTCTAGCGGATAATGTTCGGATAAGAAAGATCGGCAATAGACCTACATTCGCATTCTCCGGTTTAGAACATCCTGTATACGTAATGTCCGGATAAGGACAGATAATGTTCGGATAAGAAAGATCGGCAATAAACGTACAGTCTCATTCTCCGGTTTAGAACATCCTGTATACGTAATGTCCGGATAAGGACAGATAATGTTCGGATAAGAAAGATCGGTAATAAACCTACAGTCTCATTCTCCGGTTTAGAACACGAGCGAGAGTAGAGTCTCACCATGTCGCTGATGGTGGCTGTGGTGGTGGCTGTGGTGGTGGTGGTGTGGTAGGAAGGGAGAGGTGGAGAGAGAGAGAGAGAGAGACAAGCAGACAGACAGACAGACAAACAGACTGACAGACAGACAGACAGACAGATAGAGAGAGAGACAGACCGACAGAGATATTAAATGCTTTAAGAATAGATAGATGATAGATGGATAGATAGATAGACAGATAGATAGATAGATAGATAGACAGACAGATAGATAGAGAGATAGAATGATAGGTAGATAGATAATAGATAGATATGTAGACAGATAAACTTTCATTCTTCAATGGCAAGGTTGTCAGACGATCCTGTCATTAACCAAACCAATAGTTTTTAAAATTACCTTGAGACACATTTCCAGCTCTCGTAACTCTTCAATATAGAAGCTTATTTCGTCCATCTATAATGATTTGTGAGTGGCCAATCTATAGCTGGCCCATATATAGATTTCCTTTTCTATATGTATATGTATATTCCTTTCAAAAGGAAGAGAGATATGTGATGGCTCATTCAAAAATTCCGCCTTCCTCTCCTCTCTCCCCCCCTTTTTTTTTAATATATATATAAAGTTTTATGGAAATACGTCGGTAAATCATCGTGAGTGGCAATAGGGAAGGAGAAGAAGATTGGAATATCGTTCTAGTTCACTTATATCATAACCTCACTCATCATCACAACCACCCAACCCCCCAACCTATCCCCATCACACACAAAAATGACTTTATAGAAACATCGGGTGAAAAAAAAAATATATAGGGAAAAAAACATGCCTTATATATATAAAAAGAGAAGATGGAGTGTGAATGAAAGTTTGAGGACAAGAGGTAGAAAAAAAAAGAGATATAAAAGATAAGTTACGGTGTGTTATAGAAGAGATATTGATTCTAACCCGATTTCAGAATTTTGTTAGAAAGCAAGTTAAAACCAGGACCTCTAACACGGAGGATGTATGTTCGTTCCAGCCATCACTTAAACACTCTTAATCAAGGTGGGTTGTACATTCCTGTACATTCCCTCAGTGGCGTTTACCTTATACAGCATAACTAACTTATTACGCTCTTCATTAACAAGTTCAAGTCGACATACGTCTCATTTAAGATAATGTCTTCAACACTGGGTCATCTTACCTTGTTGCGCCAGAGAGAAATCGTCATTAAAGAAAACATTTAATTATACCTTCATTCTTTCTTGCCTCTCCCTGAGAGACAAGATGAATTGTTTATCATAGAGTGGAATCCAACCCTCTCTCGTCTTGGCCTTGAATCAGTTCCCAAGGCCCCGAACGCATCCTCTCCCACGAGAAGAGAAGGAAAAAAAAAGGATTTACTTTACGTGTCCACTATTTTCCTCTTCCTGGGTCCAAAACCCTCCCTCCCTCCATCCCCCCAAAAAAAAACGAGAGGAATTGGCTATAATGGTTGAGGATTTTTTCATGTTTTCCCCCTGGGGTTGGCTGGTTGGTTGGTTGGTTGGTTGGTTGGGTGGTTGGTTGGTTGGTTGGTTGGTTGGTTGGTTGGTTGGTTGGGTGGTTGGTTGGTTGGTTGGGTGGTTGGTTGGTTGGTTCGCTCGTTGGTCCACTGTCACGACGCTGTGGAAGGGCAACCCATTCGTTGGGAATGGTGACATTGTTCTCATCGACCATAACTATTTTGCTGTCGGATGCAGTGTCAGAGGGAGTGGTGGGTGGGAAGGAGCCTTCTGCTTTACTCTCTTGCCTCCATCTATAGTGGTGGGTGGGGAGGAGCCTACGCGTCCGATAGACAGATAGGGCTGATGAGCAAGCGGACGGAGACAGACCAGGAGTTATAGAACAGATGTCAAAGGACAGACAGACACCCAGACGGACAGAGACACTGCGAGGGTAAAGCCCTTTCCTCCAGCCAATGCACAACACCTGAGAGCCAGTGTCATAAATTTATCCTCCAGGGCGCGAAGTGAAATCCACCTTTTTTTTTTTGAAAATGGTGTGTGTGGCGATCGACTGCGTGATTCACGCCGCGTAGGCGACGAAGTAAAAGTCATATAACCCGGTTCAAAGGGACGCTGGCGGGGGATGTAATTAACGCGATTCTTCCTTCCATTGCCCACGGTCAATATGCAAATGAGGCCGTAATCCTTTCACTAGACGTTTGGCGACGGATTCACGTGAGTGTTCACGTTTTCCATGATTCATTCCGGAGATGCCTAAGCAAGCCAGTTGTGAGGGGTGGGATCACAAAAGCCAGGTGTGTGTGTGTGTGTGTGTGTGTGTGTGTGTGTGTACGTACAAGAACAGCCCAGGTGTGTTCAAGGGGAACAAGAACAGCAAAGGTGTGTTCAAGGGGGACAAGAACAGGCCATGTGTGTTCAAGGAATACAAGAACAGCCCAGGTGTGTTCAAGGAATACAAGAACAGCCCAGGTGTGTTCAAGGGGTACAAGAACAACCCAGGTGTGTTCAAGGGGTACAAGAACAACCCAGATGTGTTCAAGAGGAACAAGAACGAACCACCTGTTTGAAAGGAACACATGAACGAGGCATTTGTGTGTATGAGAACACAAGAATGAACCAGGTGTTTGAACAAAGACGAAAGGTACGAGAGAGAGAGAGAGAGAGAGAGAGAGAGAGAGAGAGAGAGAGAGAGAGAGAGAGAGAGAGAGAGAGAGAGAGAGAATGCAGGTTAATGTTTACAGCTGAGTGACGTCATGAGCGCTGCTGGGAGGGAGGGATGTTGGTATATGCAGATGATCCACAATGTGCGGAGGAATACATCCAAGTCTCTGGGGTCAATTCTCCTTTCGTAAAGGTGAGGTGAAATGAAAATAAGGGAAACTGGATGCCATACGACGTCGCCCAGTTTACTAAAAGCCGCTTTACACACTGAAGGAATTAAAGAGAGAGAGAGAGAGAGAGAGAGAGAGAGAGAGAGAGAGAGAGAGAGAGAGAGAGAGAGAGAGAGAGAGAGAGAGAGTTGAGGGCTTCATTGCCCAGTAAACATTGCCGGGAAAGAATGAAACCTGGACAGGGAACAGCCCAGCGCGGGAGTACATGGACAGCGGAGAGACGGAGGCCTGAGGAGAAAAATGAAGACGGGAAAAATTGATTTCCACGAAATACCTTGCGATGATAGAGAGCGCCAGGCAACACTGACGAGGGCCGGGTGGCTGCGCTACATCAGCGAGGATAGTTGGTAACGCGACATAGCGAAGGGAGCTGGCACCGCTACATATCGAGGGTCAGAACGCAACGCTACAGTGACGAGGAGAGATGGCAACGCTTGACAGCGAGGAGAGATGGCAACGCTTCAGTAAGAGGATAGATGGCAACGCTTCATAACGAGGATAGATGGCAACGATACACAGCAAGAATAGATGGCAACGCTACACAACAAGAAGAGATGGCAACGCTACACAGCGAGGATAGATGGCAACGATACACAGCAAGAATAGTTGGCAACGCTTCATAACGAGGATAGATGGCAACGCTACACAGCGAGGATAGATGGCAACGCTACACAGCGAGGATAGATGGCAACGCTACACAGCGAGGATAGATGGCAACGCTTCATAACGAGGATAGATGGCAACGCTACACAGCGAGGATAGATGGCAACGCTACACAGCGAGGATAGATGGCAACGCTACACAGCGAGGATAGATGGCAACGCTACACAGCAAGAATAGTTGGCAACGCTTCATAACGAGGATAGATGGCAACGCTACACAGCGAGGATAGATGGCAACGCTACAGAGCGAGGATAGATGGCAACGCTACAGAGCGAGGATAGATGGCAACGCTACACAGCGAGGATAGATGGCAACGCTACACAGCGAGGATAGATGGCAACGCTACACAGCGAGGATAGATGGCAACGCTACACAGCGAGGATAGATGGCCGTACCGTTGTCCTCACTAGCTGTACCGTCGCACTAACGGGAGAAGCAACAAGAATTTACACTTAACAATTTTTTTCACAGAAAAAAAAAAACAAAAGAGAATAATACGAAAAAAAAAACAAAAATACGAAGAAAAAAGAAATACAAAACACAATGTCTTTTTTTCGAAATGCATTTAAATGTCTGTATTTCCCAGCTTTTAGCGTGTTCCTTAACAATACATGTTGTGTTAGTATTGTTCAACCGTGGGTTAAGCTTATCTGGAAACAATAAACAGAAAAAGAGGAATTCAGGCTGGAACATTTTTCTTGGATCATTTTCGAAGAGTTTTTTTTCTCAAGTGAAGTCTAAATATACCCAAAGACCTTACCATGGTGTTCATCATGAAGCAAGAACATAGTTAGAATATATATATATATATATATATATATATATATATATATATATATATATATATATATATATATATATATATATATATTCCTATGAGTCCACGGGGAAAATGAAACACGAAAAGTTCCCAAGTGCACTTTCGTGTAATAATCACATCATCAGGGGAGACACAAGAGAAATTTATAACAGTCAGTTGATATACATCGAAGAGACGAAGCTAGGACGCCATTTGGTATATATAGATAGATAGATAGGTCGATAGATAGATAGATAAGCATACGTATTCAACACATGACATTTTTTTTTACCCAAATTCAAAAATGAATTAGAAAAATAGAAAAAGGATTAGTGCCAAAGTTCTTGTTGCGTGGGAGCCAATACTTGTAATACCCAAAAAATACTTCGGAAAAGTTAGAAAGAAAAAAAGGAAAAAAAAGGGAAAAAAGGCATTTCTTTTTTTTTTTCTTTCTTTCTTCTGGACACCACTACACCCATGAGCTGCCTCGTTACCGAAGATGACGTGCTGAAAATGAGCGTGTGTACAGACTCTCTCTCTCTCTCTCTCTCTCTCTCTCTCTCTCTCTCTCTCTCTCTCTCTCTCTCTCTCTCTCTCTCTCTCGTCTTGTTTCAGAATGTAAAAAAGAGAGAGAGAAAAGAAAATGCGGCGAGGGAGTTCTGTATCTGAAAACGGACTTACGTGGGTGATTAATAGTGTATTAATGCTCGAGTGGGAGGCGTTATTGTTGTATATAATACAAAGTTGAATTAATCATTTACTGTAGGTTTGGGGGATATTAGGGACACACACACACACACACACACACACACACACGCACACACACGATCCTCCGTCGTGCAGTGGCAAGCGCTGCCGGCCACAACACTAAAGGATTTGGGTTCGAATCTCCGTCTGGCTCAGAGCCAATCCGACTGTTCATCTTCTCTTGGTTGATGAACGGCTACCTGGCGTAAGCTGCTGCTCTGTGTGTATACGTTATCATAAGGTTGAGTTTATATATATATATATATATATATATATATATATATATATATATATATATATATATATATATATATATATATATATATATATTCACTTAGAATCTTCAATATCCACTTCTTGATCCATTCAGCTTCATCTTTTTTTTAAACTTCCTCTTATATTCTATCATTTGTTGTTTCCCCCCTCCCTTACCGTCTATATTTTTACCCCTTACCATCTATATTTTTCTACCCCCTTACCGTCTATAGTTCTACCCCTTACCGTCTATACTTTCCCCTAACCGTCTATAGTTTTCTCCCTTACCGTCTATACTTTCTCCCTTACCGTCTATAGTTTTGCCCCCTTACAGTCTATAGTTCTACCCCTTACCGTCTATACTTTCCCCTTACCGTCTATAGTTTTCCCTCTTACCGTCTATACTTTCCCCCTTACCGTCTATACTTTCCCCCCTTACCGTCTATAGTTTTCCCCCTTACCGTCTATAGTTTTCCCCCTTACCGTCTATAGGCAAACCTCTTCTTTTCCCTTTCCTCTACACACACCAGCCGTGGCAGATCCCCAGCCAGAGTGAGGTAGACACGGCCATTTGACTACCAAAACACCAGTGCACTTCGCCTCCAACAAACAGCTGGTTTCCTCCCCTTTTTTCCTATTTCCGAGCTGAAGGAATAGAAAGACTTTTAAGGAAATAACAAAATATGGTGGAAATTCCTTATGGAGTGGAAAAAAAAAGAAGAAAATACAACAGAAAAAGGATGAAATAAGAGAGTGTTTAGTGTTCTTTTGGACTTGTGGGTGTGGGAGTAGAGAGAGCGCTGGAGGTAAATGATAACCTTCAGAAGAGAGAGAGAGAGAGAGAGAGAGAGAGAGAGAGAGAGAGAGAGAGAGAGAGAGAGAGAGAGAGTGAATGAGAGAGAGAGAGAGAGAGAGAGAGAGAGAGAGAATGAGAGAGAGAGACAGAATGAGAGAGAGAGAGAGAGAGAGAGAGAGAGAGAGAGAGAGAGAGAGAGAGAGAGAGAGAGAGAGAATGAGAGAGTGAATGAGAGAGAGAGAGAGAGAGAGAGAGAGAGAGAGAGAGAGAGAGAGAGAGAGAGAGACAGAATGAGAGAGAGAGAGAGAGAGAGAGAGAGAGAGAGAGAGAGAGAGAGAGAGAGAGAGAGAGAGAGAGAGAGAGAGAGAGAGAGAGACGGGGTTAAATCAGATTAGCACACTGGATCAATCCACTGCCGCTGAGGTTTACAAGCTAGTGAAAAAGAGGAGAAGGGGAAAACGAGGCCTGGAAATAACTTGGCGGCCAGGGAAAAAGGCTTCACAACACCGCGGGCCCCCCAATACTGTGCCACTTCGACGAGTTATTGCCTCCGTGTCACGTTTCTGATGCAACATCTCTGTGGTAGGCGTGGTCTGTGGTAGGGGAGATGGCTTACAGAGTAGTCTTTGGTAGGTGAGGTGGCCTCCAGAGTGGTCTTTGGTAGGCGTGTTGGCTTCCAGAGTGGTCTGTGTTAGGTGTGGTGGCTTGCAAAGTGGTCTTTGGTAGGTGAGGTGGCCTCCAGAGTGGTCTGTGGTAGGTGAGGTGACTTTCAGAGTGGTCTTTGGTCGATGAGGTGGCTTCCAGAGTGGTCTTTGGTAGGTGAGGTGGCTTCCAGAGTGGTCTTTGTTAGGCGTGTTGGCCTCCAGAGTGGTCTGTGGCAGGTGGGGTGGCTTCCAGAATGGTCTGTGTTACGGTGTGGTGGCTTCCAGAGTGGTCTGTGTTAGGTGTGGTGGCTTACAAAGTGGTCTTTGGTAGGTGAGATGGCCTCCAGAGTGGTCTGTGGTAGGTGAGGTGACTTTCAGAGTGGTCTGTGGCAGGTGGGGTGGCTTCCAGAGTGGTCTCTGAGTGACCGAAGTGGCTTCCAGAGTTTCCCCCCTGTTGGCTGCGAAAGAGGATATTCCAGAATGTCTGTGGTGGCTCGGAGGAGCTCCTAGAATGTATCATCTGCAGCGGATGAGGTAGAGCGATGGGGAGAGGGGGTGTGGAAGAGGTGGAGGAGGAGGTGGAGGGTGGTCATCCACAGCCTTCCTGGCCGATGGAAGGGATTCCATGATCTTTGTACTTAGTGAAGAGGTGTTAAAAGTGCCGATGATCGATGAGAGAGAGGGAGAGGGAGGAGAACTTCCAAAGAATCTTTGACTAATGAGAAGGATTTCAGATTATTTATGGCGAGGAAGACGTCCAGGTGGAAGATGGGGGCTTCCAGATTGTCCGTGGTGGCTGAGAAAGCTTTCCAAAATATTTCTGGAAGGTGAATGGGGCTTCTGGAATGTCTGAGGTGGATAAGAGAGAGTGAGAAAGGATGAGGATAGCTGCTGGGTTTCCAGAATATCTTCAATGGACGGAGAGACTTCCAGCGTCTGTCTCTCCCTGTCTGCGACGAGACGAAGGCCTTCCAGCATACCCATGACGGAGCAGCCCTCCTGGAATCTTCTCCTAACTGTCTGTGGCAGATGAGGTGGTCGTCTCCGGCTTCGTAGGCCTTATCCAGAGGTGGAGGTGGGGGGGCCAAGACCGCTATGGACGCAAGGGTGGGTTCATGCTCGCTCCAGAGAAAAAGAGAAAAGAAAGAGGAGTCTCATACACTGGATTATGTCTGGACAAATAGGAGGGAAAAGATGGAGTGGTGGGTCAGCCAGAGGGTGGAGGATGTGTGTGTGTGTGTGTGTGTGTGTGTGTGTGTGTGTGGTGGGGAGAGGAGGAGAAGGAGGACAGTTAGAGGGTGAGAGCAGCAAGGGAAGAAGGCTGGGTAATGAGACCTTGGTAATGGTATGAGTGGTCTTGGCGGAAGGGTTTTGTTATCACTGAGAAGCAGGTTGTACCGCTGAGGGAGGGAGGAGGAGGAGGAGGGTAGGTGAGTGAGGTATAGAGGAGAGAGAGAGAGAGAGAGAGAGAGAGAGAGAGAGAGAGAGAGAGAGAGAGAGAGAGAGAGAGAAGACAGATAGACAGACAGAGATGGACAAGGAGACAGAGTCACAATGAGTGAGTGAGAGAGAGAGAAGAGAGAGAGAGAGAGAGAGAGAGAGAGAGAGAGAGAGAGAGAGAGAGAGAGAGAGAGAGTGACGGAAGACCCCGACTCTACCTTCCTGAAGATCTGATCTAACTCTCGCTCGTCTTTGATAAAGTTACTGATAACTTATCACATAAATTTGGGCAGGACGACTGAATCTCTTCTTCGTCAAGTCATTTATCTTGGAGTTTAAATGGCGACTAGGTAGCCTTTTCTAGCGTTCAGTTACCTTATCTCGCTCTCTCTCTCTCTCTCTCTCTCTCTCTCTCTCTCTCTCTCTCTCTCTCTCTCTCTCTCTCTCTCTCTCCGAAACGCATCATTTCGCACAAGGAAATCTACGACCGTCCCCTTGTTACCATGATCGTCAGCAAAGTCTAAAGACTGTAGCTATCAGATTTGATTCTAAATTATATATGTGTATATATATACCTTATAATAATAAAGGCCTGAATCCTATATTGAACGCTGTGCTAAGCTATCATACACTGTTAAAGCCATTGGATCCTTTCATATCTGAATTCTATTGTTGGCTTCTATTGTTTAGCCAGCAGTGAATTACTGTGCCGGTACAGAGCTTTTGTTTTACGTAAGAAAAAAAAAAGATTCCTTTTTACGTATAACTTTTGCTAAAGGCATTTTGCTAGAAGTCTGAGGCAGGTGACATATTTGATTTTATATACGTGTTTATCCCATACGCTCGTCTATTTTAATTAGATAATTCCAGGTAATTGATTACAATGGAATCATCTTCTCTTGCTAAGAAAATTACGTAGAATTATTATCATTGTTATCATTATTATTGTTATTATTATTATTATTATTATTATTATTATTATTAGTAGTAGTAGTAGACGTAGTAGTAGTAGTAGTAGTAGTAGTAGTAGTAGTAGTAGTAGTAGTAGTACCATTATTATCATTATTTTTTATTATCATTATTATCATTATCATTATATTATCATTATTATTATTATTATCATCATTATCATTAACATCATTATCATCAGTATCATTATTACTATTATTTTTGTTATCATTATTATCATTATCAATATCATCATCATTATCATCATTATTATCATTATAATTGATACTGTCATCATTATCAATATCATTATCATTATCATTATCATTAATATCATCATTATCATTTAATGAAAAGTAAAGGCACTTTCTGTCACGTTTGCTCTAAAACATCGAGTGATATTACAATAATAATAATAGATGACATCAATTCCATGGGTGTGGCTTGAGAAAATAAATAAAGAAAAGAAAAGAAAAACACTTCCAGCGGTGAAGGCATTTCCGAACCTTTTAGAAGCGGTTTCTCTTCCCAGCAATCAGTTCTAATTCCTTATTCAACCAGCGTTGCCACTGGGTTCCACTCCCTCTTTTTCTCTGATAGGAAATGTTTTTAGTATTCCATTTCAGGATCTCGGTTTTTATAGGTGTATTTTTCTCCGGTTTTTTTCCCCCCTTACCATTGAGGGATTTTGTCCAATATGTTTTACAAATGTCACATGTATTTTATATTCATTTTGTCATAGTTTTTTGTGCTTAAGGATTTGCAAGGCACTGTAGTGTATGTGTGTGTGTGTGTGTATATATATATATATATATATATATATATATATATATATATATATATATATATATATATATATATATTCATATATGGGAGCGGGGGGGAGGGGCACTGGAAATCTTCCCCTCCTGTTTTTACTTTTCCAAAACAAGGAACAGAGAAGGGGGCCAAGTGAGGATTTTTCCCCTCTAAGGCTCAGATCCTCTGTTCTTGACGCTACCTCGCTAGCGCGGGAGATGGCGAACATGTGTGAAAAAGAATCATATATACATATATGCATAGAATCATATATACATATATGCATAGAATCATATATACATATATGCATAGAATCATTTGGTTATCTGTTCCCAAATTTCACAATATGATTGCCAGTTATATATCAATTCTCTCATTGGTGGACTGTAAGTCTAGGGTGAGCCATATCAAGGTTACCATTGGTTGATGGCATGGTTGATGAAACAGATGAAAAGCCCTCGTTCTTATTGGCTGTTCCTGCGAGGTTTGGTCGAGAGATAGTTAGACCGTTTGGTCGATAGATAGTTGGAATCTGATTGATAATATCTGTTTCCTCTCGATTGGCAGTCTAATGCTATTCCTAACCCACTAACGACCTAGCACACAAGGCCCTCCTAGCCTTCCGCCTTAGTCTTAGCTCCTCCTAGGGGACTGCCTAGCCCACAAGTCCTCCTAGCGGAAGGCCTAGCCCCACAAGCCCTCCCAGACCGATTTCCCTAACCCCAGCTTCTCCTAGGGGACTGCCTAGCCCACAAGTCCTCCTAGCGGATTGCCTAGCCCCACAAGCCCTCCCAGACCGATTTCCCTAACCCCAGCTCCTCCTAGGGGACTGCCTAGCCCACAGGCCCAGCGGAAGGCCTAGCCCCCACAATCCTTCCCAGACCCCAACTGTCTGCAGGCCAGGAATCGATGATTGCCTTCCAGGCGGATGGCCATTACGTCCAGCATTTCCAGCCAGAGACCTGGAAGAAAAGCAGCCGAGGTTTGACTCTGAGGTCGTCCAGGAGGTCATCATGGAAGAGAGAGAGAGAGAGAGAGAGAGAGAGAGAGAGAGAGAGAGAGAGAGAGAGAGAGAGAGAGAGAGAGGGAGGGAGGTCAAAAGTCGTCGAGATATTGTATGTGTGTGTGTGTGTATGTGTGTGTGTGTGTGTGTGTGTGTGTGTGTGTGTGTGTGTGTGCCCATTTCTCCTCGACAGACCTGGTAGGCATGATGGAGGCCTCACCATCGACCTTGTTGTCAATACGGGTCTCCCACCCCATCCCAAGGGCGTCCCGACGTGTCGTAGTGTCACGACTCGAAAGCTGTCTCTTCCTCCTCCTGCCTCCTCCCTCCTTCTTCCTCCTCCAGGTGCTAACGAGGTCTGTTCACCTGTATTTGGCACCCGCCGACGGCGTCTTGATTAACAGCCGTAGCTCCGCCACTCGAAGAAGAAGAAGGGGGAGAGGGAGGAGGTGTCCCACGGGATGTGTCCCAGTACGGGAGACGCTAATTGGGCGCCCGCGCCCGCCCCCCGGACGCATCTGGTTAATTGAGTTCATCAGCCGCGGGTCGACGCTCGTGTAAAAGACTTGCCGAGTGTACATGACAGTGCTCCAGGAGGAGGAAGAAGAAGAAGAGGAGGTGGTGGTGGTGGTGGTGGTGGAAGCTCCAGTTGACGTGGAATCATCGCATTACACACACACACACACACACACACACACACACACACACACACATACACACACGCATATGTATATATGGAAAAACACATATGTATATATTTATTTGGAAAATGAAGCGTGCGCTTTCCTCAAAGTCCGAGCGTCCGTCTCCGAAAGCAATGTTGGACCTCAAGGTATTGCGACTCTAGGACCCCAGATGGTACTTTTTCTTTTTCCCTCGGAAACCTTAACTTTTTGTTCCTGGAAAGCCTTAGGCACCATCATGACGACTCTTCCTCAGCTCTCTCCTCTCTCTCTCTCTCTCTCTCTCTCTCTCTCTCTCGACCTACGTACCTGCCATGGTGGAGCCATCTGTGTAGTCTCGTTCCAGGTTTATGAATATCACACCTTCTGGCCACAGTGCCATCAGCTCTTGAGGACGTTCGATGCTATTCTGAGATTTGCCTGGATTCGTCCCCCCCGGCATCGCGTCTCTTGTCCTCGGATGGACACACCATCAACACTTCCTCCGCGCCCTTATTGTCCGGTGAATCCAGAGGAGATGGGCTTCTTTGGACAGGACAATTTCTCGAAACAAAGACTTCTTGAAAGTATAAAGTCCTATCTCACTTTCGGCGGTACCCGTTGGGAGAACTCTTGCAAGCGCATGGCATGTCAGCTATATATGGGTCAGCCACTATTTCACCGCAGAGTCACTGGTATTGAGAGTAGATAGTGGCCTTCAAATCGAAGGGCCGCTTGTCTATTGCAGATACACTGATATCCGGAGTAGATAGTGGCCTTCAAATCGAAGGGCCGCTTGTCTATTGCAGATAACACTGATCTCCAGAACAGATAGAGGCCTTCAAGCCGAAGGGTTATGCAACACACAAAGCAGCTGGGTCGAGACGAGTACCAAAGGAGGGAGGTCTAGCCAGCAAGTAGGAGAAGTCCCACAACGACTGGGAGACCCTTATAGCTCACGCTTGGAGGTCTTCTTCTCACGAACAGTCGTCTGGTATAGCACGGTGACGGTCGTGACTATCTTCGATCTGTTTATCCCACATACTTTTTCGCCCTTTAGGTGGCTGGAGATCTGAAAATAAAAAAAAAGTCAGGAGTTCATTCGTATCCCAAAAGTCCCCAAGGGCTTTGAGGCTGCATTTTGGCCACCGGTTCGCTGGACGTTCCAAGGGAAGAAGAAGAAGAAGAAGAAGAAGAAGAAACCAAGACAGCTGGAATGGCAAATCCGGTATGCAGTGCAGATCCCAATCTCCAATTTGACTTACAGGATGGCGTTCCTACTTCCTTCCACTGGGAGTCATACAGACGATTAGTTTTAGGTACTTTTTTCTCAAGTGTAGACTTCAGCGTCTTCGGCAAGTTCCAGTGACTCAAGGGCACTTGGTGGCGACTTCCCTCCCCCCCTTTGAGAAAATGGGCTTAGCCTGCTAAGGCTAAAACCACCTCTCCTCCATCCTTCTATCGACTCCTCCGACTCCGCCTGCTTGAATCGACACCACGAATGAGAAGTCACCTTTGGCGTGGACTGTGTGTCGCCGGGAGCACAGTCTCGCCAGAGAACTGCGCGCACACTCTAAAGGAGTCTACATTACCCTGCTACTGGACGAGGCTGAGAGTAAACAGTCCTTCGTGAAGCAGAAGAAGAAGCATAAATGTATCATTTAGTGGTAATGATCACCTACGACCGCAAATACATTTGCAGTAAATGACTTTTTTTATTTCTATTGAGGTATACGTGACTCACTCTCTCTCTCTCTCTCTCTCTCTCTCTCTCTCTCTCTCTCTCTCTCTCTCTCTCTCTCTCTCTCTCTCAATACTTCACCCCTGGTCTCCTCCCTCTGCGTCGGTTCATTACCCGTCAATCACCAGTCTGCCTCTAATTGCTTGTTCCAGTGGCCCAGATATTTCATTGCGTTGTTTTTGTTACAAAAACAAAGGTTCCCTGTTTGTGGCGTGAAGCTGTCCTTTTTTTTTCTTTTTTTGCTTTTGTTTACCTCTGTGTGTTATTTAGGGCAACACTAACCTACTTTCTCATTGTATAATCCCGTATTGTATATATATATATATATATATATATATATATATATATATAGAGAGAGAGAGAGAGAGAGAGAGAGAGAGAGAGAGAGAGAGAGAGAGAGAGAGAGAGAGAGAGAGAGAGAGAGAGAGAGAGAGACAGACAGACAGACAGACAGACAGACAGATAGATAGAGAGAGAGATAGGTAGATAGATAGATAGATATAGATATAGATAGATATAGATAGATAGATAGATAGATAGATAGATTAGTTAGATAGACAGTTTGAGAGCAAATGAAAAGATCGATAGATAAACCAACAGATACATCAATAAAGAGGTCCATCAATGTCACGATACTTACGTAGATAAGGAAAAAGATAATAATTTGCTTATGGGGCGTGTGAACCACCTGTTCCCCATCCCCCCATTGTCCCCACCCACCTGTTATGGGGTGTTTGAACCACCTGTTCATCATTTCCCCATCGTTACTAATGACTTGTTATGGGACGTGTGAACCACCTGTTCCCCATTTCCCCATCGTTACTAATGACTTGTTATGGGACGTGTGAACCACCTGTTCCCCACTTCCCCCTCATCGTTCCCACCCACCTGTTATGGAGTGTGTGAACCCCATTTCCCCATTTCCCCATCGTTGCTAATGACCCCTTGGCCCACTGGCATTCTGGATGCGGATTTTACGAAGTCGAAAATAAAAGAAAAAAGTTTGATTAGTTTTGTGGAGTTATTGGAGTCACAGCTGGCATTTTGGGGCCACCAGTCCCAGTGAGGATATTCCCTTCATGGCTCAGTCCTCTGTTCTTAACGCTACCTCAATAACGCGGGAAATGGCGAATGATATAGAATGTATATATATATATATATATATATATATATATATATATATATATATATATATATATATATGTATATATATTTACGTATATATATATATATATATATATATATATATATATATATATATATATATATATATATATATATATATATATATGTATATATATTTACGTATATATATATATATATATATATATATATATATATATATATATATATATATATATATATATATATATATATATATATGTACATATATCTTAAGAGATTTTGTTCTGCTTCTGTTGGACTCTGGATACAAAAAATGATATTTCATATCAATGCCTGTTGATAATCACCTGGCACGAGCCATTATTAGTTACAACCAATTAGACACTAATCCTCTCTGGTGAGGTGGAGGTTGGGGGGGGGGATGGTTGTTAAGTAGTTGTAAGTGGGGACTTTAGTTGGGGGGGGTTCGGGCCTTCGGTAATTTTTCCTGATTTTCGCCGGGGTGGAGGAGGAGGGTGGTAAGGGGGGGGGGAAGATACACGAATTATGGTCTTACTCTGGACTTTTAATCCCGATATGCTGAGCGGCCCTGGAGGAGGGAGGGAGGAAAGGAGGGAGGGAGGAAAGGAGGGAGAGAGGGAAGGAGGGAGGGAGGAAAGGAGGGAGGGAGGAAAGGAGGGAGGGGTGTGTGTGTGTGTGTGTGTGGGTGAGGGAGGGAGATGGGGTTGGGGTTTAGCTGGTCGGGTGGGCATCTTTGCCCCAAAGTTTAATTACTGATACTTTCCCGGGGAAATTCCCTGGCTGCCAACCTCCTCAAACTCTCTCTCTCTCTCTCTCTCTCTCTCTCTCTCTCTCTCTCTCTCTCTCTCTCTCTCTCTCTCTCTCTCTCTCTCACGTATCCCCCCAAAGAAAAAAGGAAAAAAAAAAGAATTCTCTCACAAAGTAAAGTTTTAATTTCATTAAATGTTGCAGGGAGAGAGAGAGAGAGAGAGAGAGAGAGAGAGAGAGAGAGAGAGAGAGAGAGAGAGAGAGAGAGAGTACAATTTCTATTCGCTGGAAATGATAAGAATTAGATTTACGAGAAAATTATTTAGGGGAGAAAAAAGGAATTCTCTCAGAGGCTGGATTAAGTTAATTAGTGAATATAATTGATGCTTTATCACAATGGTTCATTATCTCCCAATTCACAGGAATTGGCCTTCATAGGAGGCCACGAAATTGGGTGTCAAATAGGTAGTTAAAATTTGCTGAACAAAACTTACGTTCTCTTCGTCTTAGACTTTCCATCACACTCGTGATGGAGATAGATAGATAGATAGATGGATGGATTTGGTTAGGTATATAGATGGATGTAGAGTGCTGTACCGTCTTCATTCTTCTTTCTTTTTTTTTCTTTTTTCTTTCCTTCATTTCTTGTGTGTGTGTGAGTGTGTGTGTGTGTGTATGTGTGTGTGTGTGTGTGTGTGTGTGTGTGTGTGTGTGTGTGTGTGTGTGCCAGGGCAGCACGAAAGGCAAAAGTATGTAAATATGTACACACACCACACATCCGCTCTGCTACTACCACCACAGCCACCACTACCACCACTACCACCACAGCCACCACTACCACTACAGCCACCACTACCACCACAGCCACCACAGCCACCACTACCACTACAGCCACCACTACCACCACTACCACCACAGCCACTACTACCACCACAGCCACTACTACCACCACTACCACCACAGCCACCACTACCACCACTACCACCACAGCCACCACTACCACCACATCACCACTACCACCACTACCACCACCACCACCACAGCCACCACCACTACCACCACTACCACCACTACCACCACACCACACCACACCCACCCACCACCTCTTTAAGATTTCTCCCCCCCTTGCCTTCTCCCATGCCCGAACTGACGTAAAACTTGGAGGCTTCTTATCATGTAAATTAAGTTTGGAGTAGGATATCTTGGAAAAGTCCGAGGTATCCTCTTTGCTAAGCCCAAGGATACGCATAATAACCCCACGAGTTGTAAAACCTGAGAGAGAGAGAGAGAGACTATGAACCACAGGAAATGCATCGTAGTTTCAGGGAGAAGGCTACGCCCCAATCGTAGCTCCCGACCACATACTACTCTCCCTCTCCGTTCGCAATTCATAGCTGATTATCTAAGAGAGAGACCCCCCCCCCCTTTTTTTAAAGAAAAAAAAACGCATTCGGCAAAGAAAACGCCACTTTACTCACAGATAAACAAGGAGCCGAAATAATTTTGTGCGATGCATCGTCTCATAACGAAAGAGGAGAAGTTCGTTTTTTTACTTTACATATAAGAATTTGTGGTGGAAATTTGTGTTGGACTGAGTCTTACCAACGAGAAAGCAGATGTGAGGGTCTGGCAAGAGCAGAGAGTCTCACATAAAGAACATTGAGGCTAATAACTCCATATCACTGTCTGCATACACAAGCAAATATGTGGGTTTCTCTGAGTCTTTGTAGTATGTTGAATGGGACCGTGTGGTGAGTGTGTATTTATATGTATGAAGTGTACGCCAGTTTTCCGTTTGAGCCTGGGTGTATTTCACGAAGCACACACAGGTTTTTACATATTCCAATAGTGTGTGTGTGTGTGTGTGTGTGTGTGTGTGTGTGTGTTAAGGGATAATGAATCTAAACTTTGTCCAAAACAAAATATATGAATAGAATGGTATTTTCCTCCAATAATAATCAAGCAATATATATGCAGATAATTTTTTTTCCTTGTTCTCTGCTAATTAAGATTTTTCTCTCGAGTTAATTACGCTTATTAGCCTAACGATCGTGAGTCAATAGATCAATGGTGTTGCTCGTGTCTCCTCTGGTCATTTAGGGGATTGACCCACCTATCTACAACTCCTTACCATCTCCAACAATCCACCATCACCACCAATAGCCTCACTCCAACAACCCGAATCTCCAACGACACCAGACACGTATTTTTAAAACCCCTTCACCATATCACCATTCACTCTCCAACCCTCCAGTCTCCTCCTACCTCATTCACCACACACACACACACAAAAACTCCACCACTACAACCCCCATTCTCCAACACCACCCAACCCACGATCTCCAACGCAACAAATCACCTTAATTTCTTTCCTAACAACTCTACGAGCAGTTTCCAGGAGGACCCATTGTTGGCCTCTCTGTAATGAGTGGACTACATTACATGCTTTCTGGTACTTATGAAATTCCTTTATCTACAGCTACGTCTTTCTCGCATCTATAAGAAGCTTTTGCGACCAAGAAAATAGAAAGAAAAAACAAGAAAACAGTTGATATAAAACTCCTGAAATCAGATATTTGTATCTGAAGTGTTGCAGTCCAACAGACCACAGGGGAATGAACAATAGTGAGGATTGAGTTTTCCCCGTAGAGTACAGGTACTCTCTCTCTCTCTCTCTCTCTCTCTCTCTCTCTCTCTCTCTCTCTCCCCCCCCCCCTGTCAATGACCGCTGGCGTTAATATGGCATCATCATCATCATCATCACCGTACACCCTCCTCTCCCCACACACACACACACACACACACACACACACACACACACACACGGCTCCCTCCCTCCCTCCCTCCCGCCCGGCCTAGCAAGCGAGCAGATCCCAGTGTGTAAAAAAAGGAAAAAGAAAAAGACAAAAGAAGAGTGTCACTCCTCTCGTGTGTTGCAGTGGCACTGATCTCGCTCTCGACCACCAACCAGCCCTGACACTTGACACCTCCCCCACCTCGATGGGACGCGTCGTCACCCTTTCCACTATCACCACCACCACCAACCATCATTATCTATCGCTTAGCAGCAGCCGCCATCATCATCAACAGAGAGAAGGTTATCAATCCTGAATCAGGACCGAATATCATACGGACATTAGTCTGCTGCTGGAAGATGTGATGAAGATACTTAAGAATACCTTAAACCAAGAAGGAGAAGAAAGACACATCCCCATTGCTGATCTCCTGGAAAGCTTAGAATTAAGGTAGACGGCGTGAAGGCAATGGCTGGAGATAAGAGAAGGTTGACGAAGGTTAAATCCACGACTTGTCCCACAAGCAGAGACCATAGACAACGAAGGACAAGGGGGAAGAGGGGAGGGGAAAAGAGATGGTTTATATAATCCTCACTTGACGCTCTTACCCTGCAAGACCAGGGTCTTCATCCTCCAGGCAGTTCCTCCGCCTCGTTGCGGCCCATCAGCGCGTCTCATGGTTCCAGGATTCCGTCTACGTATTCAGTCAGCCAAGGTCGCGCCTCAAGGTCCTGGTGCTTCCAGAGGCCCGTGAGATCCCCTCCAGAAGGCTCTCCTCGGTCCATTGTGGCCTTCTGGAAGTGCAGGTCACTGTTAGCAGCTGCATCACGCATCAGCTGTTTCTCCTCAAATGCAGCTGATTGGTTCCTCTCGCCTTTCAGTCCCTTGGAAACTCAGTTCGAAACCATTTTCCCCGGTTTCCTACGCGGAATACCTATTGACTTCCTTCTTCTTCTTCTTCCTCTTCCTCTTCTTCTTCTTCTTCTTCTTCTTCTTCTTCTCCTTCTTCTTCTTCTTCTTCTTCTTCTTCTTCTTCTTCTTCTTCTCTCTCTCTCTCTCTCTCTCTCTCTCTCTCTCTCTCTCTCTCTCTCTCTCTCGTCTTACATCCCCCCGGGTTATCGCAGGTTCCATCTCTTCCTTGTGAACCATCTCGAGGGATTTATGGAAGTGTTTTGTTAAGATCAGGGCGCCTGCCATTACCCCTAGCGATACAGTGATGGCTCCAACAATACGGTGATAAAAGGGAAAAAAAAAGAAGAAAAAAATTTATCGCCTCCTTCATACCATTTCAACTGTCTGTCGATATTCTTTTTACTATTTCTTTCCAAATCCAGGAGAGACTCCTCTTCACGTTTCTCTTTACTTTTTCTAATCCCAGGTGAGACTCCTCCTTGCCCTTCTCAGTACCTTCAAGATTTGTGCTCTGTATCATTACTCCTCTTTACGTATCACTGTACCTGTAGGATTACTTTTCCTTGCAATTTCTTTCTATTCCCAGGAGAGACTCCTCCTCACACGTCAGTCCCTGCAAAATTAGTATTTTATTTCACACTCTTTCAAATCCCAGGAGGGACTCCTCCTCTTGCCCCTCCGTCCATGCAGAATTACTGTTCTTTACTCTCATTCTAATCCAGGAGAAACTCCTCCTCTTGCACTCCTCTGTCTGGGCAGTATTACTCACTGTTCCTTACTCTCATTTTAATCCCAGGGGAGACTCCCACTCGCGCAACCCTGTTACTTCAGGCTTTGTGTCTCGCCCATGTAAAAGCTTGAGGTCTGGGTGTTGTGTGTCTCATTCTCCCTCTCAGTGCCTCACACACACTGTCCCTCAGACCTCCCATTACCAACGTACAGTCACGTTCCCTGCATGAGCGACCGAGCCACGCCATCCGGGCGCACAAGACGCCAGACTGGAAAGGTTAAAAAGAAAAGGAAAAAACAAACCAAAGAAAATCATCATCCATGTTACAAGATTTCTGGGTTTTTTTCGCATTTGTTCACGACTCACAGTGGGGTGGGGGTTAGAAATAAACCTCTACCATACTCCACACACACACACACACACACACACACACACACAAACACAAACACACGATGGTGTATATAGGCATATGGCAAATTAGATATACATTGAAATACATCTAATTTTCTTTTCGTTTTTTTTTTTTATTTCAATACATCACGTTTTCTTGTATGACACAGAACAGAAAACTAAGCACATTCCCATTCCCATTCCGAGTATGAGTTTTGTCATCATTCCTGCTATTTATTCCCATTCCCATTCCAGGTATGAGTTTTGTCATCATTCCTGCTCTTCATTCCCATTCCCATTCCAGGTATGAGTTTTGTCATCATTCCTGCTATTCATTCCCATTCCCATTCCAGGTATGAGTTTTGTCATCGTTCCTACTCTTCATTCCCATTCCCATTCCAGGCACCAGTTCCCAATCACATCCTCAGGTCATGAGTCCCTTCTCAAGCCGGGTATAAATTCTTAT
>NC_092236.1:55359934-55384934 GCF_036320965.1 Panulirus ornatus
CAACGCACCAAAATCCCCCAGGGACCCCTTGGCATATCCCTGGGGGAGCCTGGATCGCCTGGGTAGCATCCCAGGGCTGTCAAACAGGAGCTCAAGGGGCATCGTGGGGGAGCTAGGCGGCCCCGGGACGTGCGCGACAGCATCAGGTGAAGGAGGCTGAACCCGGGTCGGGCCACTCAGTGCTCCAGTGGTCGCCGTCGACATCACACGCCCCTCGCGTTCTTCTCCCCCGTCCTGGCCACGCGTCTCTCACGCCCGTCTCACACCTGTGGCCGCGGCTACCTGTGGCTCCCCCGACACACCTGCACGAACACCTGTAATGCTCTAATTGTCCCTCTCAACACCATCTCTTCCTCCTCCTCCTCCTACGTCATTCATTATACCTTCAGAACTCGTTCTAAAAGAAGGCACTTCTACTTAGTAGGTCTTAACGTGTTGCCTTATGTCCTTCTTTGCGATGTCTCGTTAATAAATACATGAATTTATCCATTCCTTTTTTTTTTTTTTTTGGGTTCTATTAACGTCTCCCCTTCAGTACGGTGTTGCTGGATATCTGTCAAGGAAAATGTAAACTCCAGACTCCCTCATCTCCTCAGTTACGACACCTTCGTTCTGTGATCTGTAACACACACTCCCCCTCCTTCCTGGTCGTCTCTCTTGAAGATGTTACGAGTGTCGCAGTGTTACGACGTTGTTATACCCCCTGTGTTGTGACGATCTCCCGGTGTTACACAGTGCTGGATCCGTCTTGGTCCACCGAGGCAAACCAGAGATGAGAGAACGTGGAAACCGAAAGCGATATGTTGGTCGTTGGAAAAAAAGACATTGTAACGCTCTTTTTTATTCGGTTTCTCGGTTAGAGGAGTAACACCACATTTGTGCCAAGGATTGAAACCAGAGAGAACTTAGAAACCGCACAGGAAACAGGCAAGGATGAGAAATAAATGCTGTGGTGTCTATGTATAAAATGTGAAACCTCATTCCTCCAGTACTGTTTACCTGGAGAATAAGTGTGATAATAGAACATCAGTAATGAGGAAATGATTGATAAAGCTGTTGAAAGCTTAGCTGAAGTGAATGATAAGCTTTGTTTATACCTGGATGACGTGGCTCACAAGATAAGCTGTATATACATATGGCTAGATGAAGTGAAGACACACACACACACACACACACACACACACATATATATATATATATATATATATATATATATATATATATATATATATATATATATATATATATATATATATATATATATATGAAAGTGAAATCGTTCTTCAGTAGTTCATACCATTTTACCTAACATGTAATTTTTCTATACATGTGGCACGACACATTTCGTGGAGACATTCCACCTCATCAGGTATAGAATAACGGGATTTTCAAGGTCTATGGAGTGATCAATTTTCGTGACAATGTTTAGCGATCGCACATTTGTGGTCATCCCTGCGTACTCAATGAAGATGCCAATAACGCCTCTCCATTACAGTTTTTCCTGTCTGGCCTATATGAATATCTTTATATGCCATGTATTTGACGACGTAAACGCTCCCAATTGTTGCATGATTTGGTCTACTATTTGTTAAGCTCTTGCTGCTTGTGTTATTGTACTGGAAAGCAACATTACAAGCACTGTCTTTAGAACATATCTTAAATTAGCTAAGTTCGGAGAATAAAGCAACGCTAAACATTTAGATTTATCCTCATTTGCATAGAATGTCTTCCTAGCTTTTCAGTAAGCTTTGTTCACATACCAATTGGGATAATAACACTGCTCAAAGATACGTCTTATATGACTCTGTTCATCTACCAGGCCTATGGGATCACATTTCCGTAGTGCTCTTAAAAGTATCGATATAACTACAGATATTTTTATAAGATAATCATGGACTGAGAAATAATGAATATAACTCCTAGAGATGGTAGGATTCCTGTAGAGTTTAAAGGACAAGTGATCCGATTCCCTATTTATCAACACATTACGAAAGGGCAGTTTGCCTTCTTTTTCCCATTCCACCCTGAATTTGATAGCGGGGTGGATGTTATTAAAATCATTAGAGAAAACATCACAATCTTGTGAGGATGGCCACAAGGACCACACATCATCCACGTATCTAACCCAGGCTTTCGGATGATATCATCCTTTTTTTCCAATCTCAGTCACCAACTTCTACAGTTTCTCAGTCGAATGAACTACGAGCGTTCTATCACCAGCAAACAACAGGTGACTCATTTCTCAGGCACTCTTATCCTCCTTAGACTGCATACTCACCCCTCTCTCCAAGACTCTCGCATTTACCCTCTCTCACTACCCCCATCCATAAACAAATTGAACAACAATGTTGATATCATACGTCCCTGTCGCAGACCAAACTTCACTTGGAACCATTCAATCTCTTCTCCTCTCTTCCTACTCATACACAGGCCTTACACTTATGATAACTTCTCACTGCTTCTAGCAGATATCCTCCCACGTCGTATATTCTTAAGACCTTCCACAAGGCATCTCCATCAACCTTACCATATGCTTTCTCCAGATCCATGAATGCCACATACAAATCCATCTGTTTCTCTAAGTATTTCTCACACAAATTTCTTAAAGCAAACACCTGATCCACTCATATCTCTGCTACTTCTGAAACAATGCTACTCCTCCCAAATCTGATGCTCTGTACATGCTTTCACATTCTCAGTCAATGTCCTCCCATACAACTAATCAAGCATACTAAACAAGACCATATCTCTGTAGTTTGAACACTCACCTTTATCCCCATTTCCTTTATTCATTGGCACTATGCATGTTTTCCGCCAATAATCAGGCACCTTTGTTGATTGATTCAACTGCAATACCATCCAATCCCGCCGCCTTGCCACATTTCATTTTATGCAGGGTTTTCACCACCTCTTTTCTTTTCACCAAACCACTCTCTATGACTCTCTTACCTAATGCCCCTCAACTGCCATAATATTCACCGTCTCATTTAAATCACCCATCACTACCACCCGGTCTCATACATCAAAACTTCTGACACATTCACTCAGCTGCTCCCAAAACACTTGCTTCTAATGATCTTCCTTCTCATGGCCACATGTATAAGCACTAAAAATCACCCATCTCTTGTCATCCACTTTCAGTTTATCAACATCAATCAAGAATATATACATATATATACATATATATATATATATATATATATATATATATATATATATATATATATATATATATATATATATATATATATATATATAAATTGAATATAGCTTGAATGCTCTGTGGTGATGATTAATAACACAAACATCAGGAAAACATCGACAAGCTGGACTAATCACAAAATGCCGTAAATGAAATCAAATACCGAAACATCCCTCAAATCCGGCAGATGCGTTTAACCGCAAAATCTGTGCAATATGTTATCGGTAATACCGGATGATCCGACTGTACGCGAATTGAATAAGTATGAATACTTAACCGGCTATGGCTATGATAGCTGTATTGCTGTTTCAACAGCTCGCTGCGTGTGATGTGTGCAGCGTGGAGGGAATCAGTGACATGTTAGGCTCTGGCAGCAAGAACAGCAGAGAGAGAGAGAGAGAGAGAGAGAGAGAGAGAGAGAGAGAGAGAGAGAGAGAGAGAGAGAGTGTGTGTGTGTGTGTGTGTGTGTGTGTGTGTACATATAGACCGTAACAGCTAATGTGTTTGTAGATGATGCAGTAGCAGTAAGATCACCCCTGTAGAGAGAGACAAGAACATTAAAGAACAGCAATGTAGAACATCAGTGTGTGAAAAGGCTGTTGGAACAGCAGGAACAGGTGTGAGGAGACGAGACAAGAACAGCAGCAGCAGCAGTAGCTGTAGTAGGAACAGCGGTATTCCTATCTCACAGCAGCATGTAAGGAACACCAGTGACCAGGGCTGGTAACAGCACGAACAGCATTGAGTACGGATCCAGCTGCAGTAGCTAGAACAGCAGTGATCAAAACTCTGCTACAGTAGTGAATAGTACTGATCACAGCAGCTTCAACGACCCGAAACAGCAGCAGGAAGTGGGACAGAAAGCCATCTGCACAGCTGCGTCAGCGCAGAGGAACATGATGAGCAACAGCTGAATGAGGCAACAAGCAAAACATATCTGGAAATCTTGCCTCGTAGACAACACGTCCGTCCCTCATCTGTGCTGTCCCTCACTCCTCACTGTGGCCCGACGCCCTCATCATGTGAGTGTCTTGCCCCACATTACTGTCTCCTTATTGTTGCTCATTACTGAATGTCGTTATCCAACACAGTACTCTCCTCATTAACATGCGTTATTACCTCTACACCCCCCTCCCCTCCCCCCGTTGTGAGTCCTCATTATTGCCCCTTCATTATTACTAACCCAACCACTGGTATTCACCTTCGCTAATGACCCTAATTACTGAATCGTAATGACTGTATGTGCTTAATTGGCCTTAATCACTCACTGACCCTAAATAGGTAATGGCTATATCTGTACATATCTGTGCATTCTTATCACTGACTCTAATTACTATACTCATTAATGCCATTTTCCTGTAGATTCTTACGTTATCACAGACCCTAATTACTAGGTTAATTTATGCCATTACCTGTATATTGTTAATTTCCCATCGTACCTAACCCTAATTACCGGACGCTGTAATGACATTGCCTGTATGTTCTTACGTTATCACAGACCCCTAATTACTATGCTCAATTATGCCATTGCATGTATATTACTGATTACCCTTATCACATGACCCAGTCATATGCACTGCTAAATTGAATGAAATCGCTCCATCAGCCAACCACAGGAAGACAGACGAAAAAGAAAAAATGCACGACCCATGAACGCGCTGGTGTGACCTTTAAACTACCCTTTAAAGGTCAGGTCAAAGAAGAGGCCATTATCATACGCAAGGGGTCGTACCGTTTTGGTCAAGGGTCGTACCATTGTCATCAAAAGTCATACCGTTGTGCTCCAGGGTCGCGCCGTCGTGCTCAAGGGATCGTACCGTCTTGCTCAAGGGTCGAACCATCGTGCTCAAGGGTCGTACCGTCGTGCTCAAGGGTTGAACCTTTTTCTGTCTAATCTACCAAGCTAAAGAATGACCAGCCATTTATTACCCTCGTTGTCCTAACGTATATCCATACAGCACTTACATAGACCCCCTGCGTACCATTTATCGCTATTTAATAACGTAGATTAGATTAAATAACTCAGTTTTCAACCCGCTGGATCTGTCACTGGGGGAAACCAATCAGCGTCGACCTTACATGCAAACTCATGCTTTCGAGGGGACCAGTCAACGTCGTGTTTACATACAGATCCTCGGGTACGAGAGGCCAATCAGCAGCGTGTTTACATGCAGATCCAGGGGTACGAGTGGCCAATAAGGGACGAGTTTACATACAGATCTAGGGGATCTGGAGCCTGATCCCTACCTTGATAGTGTAGACTTATTTGATATTCATATAGACGTATCCCACATGATTTATGCATACGGTAGATAGATATATCTATATAAACAGATAGATAAATAATGATATTGATCACGCATAGGATATCACTTTTTCTGTTAATAGAATAAATATATATCACAATGGAAAGACAGTAGAAATACGTTTGGTCAGATATATTGGTTCAGTTTGAAAAGCAGCTTTAAATGAAATCAGAATCACGTAAATAATTCAAAATAGAATTACGTAAATAATTCAAAATAGAATTACGTAAATAATTCAAGATAAACCTTTTCTTTTTTGTAATATTCATTGCATTCGCAAGCACTTAGATGAGGCATGACCTAAAGTCACAGATAAAAGATTACAAAAATCCTTGTAAGCTAGCTATCTGTCAGTGTCCCCATACCACAATGCTTTTCACTGTAGCCCGTATCTGGCCGCTGCTGCTTCCCTTGGTTTATATTTTGGTACTAAGAGCAGTTACTCGAGGATTGACCGTTACGTTCCCTCCTCCTTTCTCTCGAAGCTGTGGAATTCTCACCCTTCTCACGAGTTTCCTTCTTCCCCCACACCTTTTTTTTACCTTTAAGAATCAGTTTTACACACACACACACACACACACACACACACACACACACACACACACACACACACACACACATACACACACATACTTACACTAGTTTGCTTATTTTAGTTATTTCATTATTTCCAAGGAAAATGCGCTTTCGTATATATATATATATATATATATATATATATATATATATATATATATATATATATATATATATATATATATATATATAAATATATCTTTCTTTTAAACTGTTCGCCATTTCCCGCATTAGCGAGGTAGCGTTAAGAACAGAGGACTGGGCCTTTGAGGGAATACCCTCACCTGACCCAATTCTCTGTTCCTTCTTTTGGAAAATTAAAAAAAAAAAAACGAGAGGGGAGGATTTCCAGCCCCCCGCTCTCTCCCCTTTTAGTCGCCTTTTACGACACGCAGGGAATACGTGGGAAGTATTCTTTGTCCCCTATCCCCTATATATATATATATATATATATATATATATATATATATATATATATATATATATATATATATATATATATATATATGTATATATATATATATATATATATATATATATATATATATATATATATATATATATATATATATATATATATATATATATATTTTTCCCCCCTACATATTGGCCTTAACCCACGTTAGCGAGGTAGCGTTAAGAACAGAGGAGTGAGTTTTACAGGGTATATCCTCACTTGGCCCACATCTCCGTTCCTCCTTTTGGAAAAATTATAAACGATAGGGGAGGATTTCCACCCCCCCACTCCTTCCCCTTTATATATATATATATATATATATATATATATATATATATATATATATATATATATGAGAAGTATGAGAATTTCAGGAAATTGATTGTGTAGCAAAAGAGTTCTCATTTCTTATCGAAGTTATTACAAGAGAGAGAGAGAGAGAGAGAGAGAGAGAGAGAGAGAGAGAGAGAGAGAGAGAGAGAGAGAGAGAGAGGACCATTCTTCACTCGTGAGAGTTCTTCACATTCATCGTTGCAGAAGACATACTCTTTCTCTGCTTCGGCTGTGTCTCCTGAACAGATCTCCCACAACCCCCTCTTCCTCCACTGAGGTCTGAGGGGGAACACACTACACTGCCACGAGAAGAGGACATACGATTGACACAGATAAGTCACTCTCTCAAGGGAAGGGGGAGAAATATATGATGATGCTAAATTGCCTTTTCTTCTCTCTTCTTCTCTCTCTCTCTCTCTCTCTCTCTCTCTCTCTCTCTCTCTCTCTCTCTCTCTCTCTCTCTCTCTCTCTCTCTGCTCACCCACCCAACAACCCCTTCCCCATTTCACCTCTCTCTAGGCCTAATTTCACCCATTCCTTCAACCCTATTCCTCTAAGGTACTTGTGCCACCAAAACCATTTCACGTGTTTATCCTGTGAGAGCCAGTGTGGTATCTCTGGGGTGTGGCCAAGTTTTCCGTCTGATGTTTGCCTTCCCCCCAGATAATGCCTTCCCCAGATATTGCCTTCCCCAGATATTGCCTTCCCCAGATATTGCCTTCCCTATAGATTGCCTCCCTAGGTAATGGCTCCCCAGATATAACCTACCCGTGTATTACTTCCCCCCCAGATATACCCTCTCCCAGAAACTGACCCACCCAGACACTGCTCCCCATGTATATTTTCTCCCCAGATATTACCTCCCCCGTATATTACGTCCTCAGATATTATCTCCCCAGGCTATTACCTTCCTAAGATATTCCCTCCCCAAATATTCCCTCCATCAGACATTGTCTCCCCCAGATTATTGCCTACCTCATATATTGCCTCCACCAAACACTGCCTTCCCACAAGTATTGTCTCCCCAAACATTGCCCTCCTTGCATATTGCCACGGTTTCTTCCCAAGTGTGACCCGCTCTCGAGGTAGGGTTTCCACTCCCAGTAAATGCTGGCTTGGTGCTAGGCACCTCTGGGTGACCTGGAAACCAAGGTGAAACCTGCTATGTGCTGGCGAGAAGCTAGAGACCTGATGGAAAACGTAATCAATCAGTTATTAGAGAACCTGAGTATACAGAGGCGTCTAAAGAACAAAGAAAAAATATGACGTGTATGAAATAACGGTGAAAAGGTTAGAGAACACAGAAAATGTGACCTGGAATTAGAGAACGAGTGTAGAGAACAAATGAGGTCTAAGTTATGGTGGTGAGATTAGAGAACAGACAAATGATAGGACCAGGGGTCAGAGGACAAGTGTTCTCTGGAACGATCTATTAGAAAACGAATTGGACGTGTGGTCAGGTTAAAAATTTCAAGGTCTGATGTGAACTCACAGAGGAACACCTAAATTCTATTGATATAAATGACCAACACACACCACTGACTGAGAACATACACCACGGACTGAGAACATACACCACGGACTGAGAACATACACCAGTGACTGAGAACATACACCACTGACTGAGAACAACATACAATACTGACTTAGAACATACACCAGTGACTGAAAACATACACCACTGACTGAGAACATACACCACTGACTGAGAACAACATACAATACTGACTTAGAACATACACCAGTGACTGAAAACATACACCACTGACTGAAAACATACACCACTGACTGAGAACATACACCAGTGACTGAGAACATACACCACTGACTGAGAACAACATACACTACTGACTTAGAACATACACCAGTGACTGAAAACATACACCACTGACTGAGAACAACATACACTACTGACTTAGAACATACACCACTGACTGAGAACATACAACACTGACTGAGAACATACAACACTGACTGAGAACATACACCACGGACTGAGAACATACACCACGGACTGAGAACATACAACACTGACTGAGAACATACACCACGGACTGAGAACATACACCACGGACTGAGAACATACACCACGGACTGAGAACATACACCACGGACTGAGAACAACATACAATACTGACTTAGAACATACACCAGTGACTGAAAACATACACCACTGACTTAGAACATACACGAGTGACTGAAAACATACACCACTGACTGAGAACATACACCACTGACTGAGAACAACATACAATACTGACTGAGAACATACAACACTGACTGAGAACATACACCACTGACTGAGAACATATACCACTGACTGAGAACACTAAATACCCCTTCATTGTCGTGTCTATTGGGTGGTAAAGGGGTCCCCCTACCAGTTCACCACCCACTAAGATGACAGATGGCGCAGTACTGGACCAGTTCACCACCCACTAAGGTGACAGATGGCGCAGTACTGGACCAGTTCACCACCCACTAAGATGACAGATGGCGCAGTACTGGACCAGTTCACCACCCACTAAGAGGTGACAGATGGCACAGTACTGGACCAGTTCACCACCCACTAAGAGAGGTGACAGATGGCACAGTACTGGACCAGTTCACCACCCACTAAGATGACAGATGGCGCAGTACTGGACAAGTTCACCACCCACTAAGAGAGGTGACAGATGGCACAGTACTGGACCAGTTCACCACCCACTAAGAGAGGTGACAGATGGCACAGTACTGGACCAGTTCACCACCCACTAAGGTGACAGATGGCGCAGTACTGGACCAGTTCACCACCCACTAAGAGAGGAGTGGACAGAGCCTCGTCTGTAAGATCCTTGACCGTGGAGGAATGCGTCTGCCTCAGTGTGGACAGGACCAGGATCGATGGCAGGTGGTATTTGAGACCCATTTATAGGATAGCTCTGTCTCCTGTCTCCATAACAGACAGACGAAAGGACAGATTTGACAAGCTAACCCTGTCTAGCCGCCTATCCTTACATCCCTTCCTGAAAGGGGTTCTATTCCTACCTCAGGACCGGTTTTAAACAAGGAGGGATCCAGCAAGGTCAAGTGTACCCTACGTTCAGTAGCAGGGGCAGGTGGACTGCTTTGACACGAGTTCTTTATCCATATTCGACTCTGATTCGTCAGATGACGAAGGGCACACACACACACACACACACACACACACACACACACACACACACACACACACACACACACACACACACACACACACACACATACACAGAAACACACACACAGACGCACACACACATACGTGTGGCACGGTGAGCACAACAATGATATATTCTTCTCAAGTCCCCGCGATCGATACCCACTGTCTTTGGCTGTGGGTATCGAACCAACGTCTTTGTATGGCTACCAGCCCATCCTACCTAAACCCCCAGAGGTTAACGACCCTCTTTTATATAAGTAAGGGTTGGGGTGGGGGGGGTGGGGGAAGCAAGGGTTGGGGGGAACCCCCTCCTCGTCCAGTGTGTGGTGACCTATGACGTCAGCGCGCGTCTGGTTGACCGCGCGCGAGCATCGCCTCAAATCACGACTTACTCAAAAGGCTCAAAATTTTTTTTTTTTTTTTGAAGGTATCGGAAGTAATGGAATAACCCCCCCCCTTCACCCCCCCAGCACGTCACGGTACGAGAGGATAGGTTTCTCTCTCTCTCTCTCTCTCTCTCTCTCTCTCTCTCTCTCTCTCTCTCTCTCTCTCTCACCTTGCAGCAAAACCGAGGAAGCGTCAAGTACTCCACTCCCCTCCCTCCCTTGAATGAGAGAGAGAGAGAGAGAGAGAGAGAGAGAGAGAGAGAGAGAGAGAGAGAGAGAGAGAGAGAGAGAGGTGGCTGTCCGGCTCATCCCTGCATGCACGTCTCAGCGAGTTTCAGGGAACGCATTTGCTAACAAATCATAATACAACATGAATAATACTACGCATTCTGGCACACGACGTTTTCTCTGCGTTTTTGCAAGCGTCAGCTTTTCAGTGACGTACTGATTGTGTGACGGTGACTTTTTTAAAACTAAAGAGATATTAGGGTTTTATATATATATATATATATATATATATATATATATATATATATATATATATATATATATATATATATATACCTTTATAATATATATATATGTATATATATGTATACATTGAGATGTATAAGTATGTATATTTGCGGGTGTGGACGTGTATGTATATACA
Organism: Panulirus ornatus; assembly: GCF_036320965.1. Classification (NCBI taxonomy): domain Eukaryota; kingdom Metazoa; phylum Arthropoda; class Malacostraca; order Decapoda; family Palinuridae; genus Panulirus; species Panulirus ornatus. Next base: position 55,371,025 of record NC_092236.1, read on the forward strand.
TGTGTATGTGGGTGGGTTGGGCCACTCTTTCGTCTGTTTCCTTGCGCTACCTCGCTAACGCGGGAGACAGCGACAAAGCAAAATAAATGAATAAAATATAACCTTTATAAGTTGTGGGGGAAGTTAGTGACCGTGTAGGTGAAGGCATGTACAGAGCATCAGATTGGGGAGGAACAGTGTGGTTTCAGAAGTGGTAGAGGATGTGTGGATCAGGTGTTTGTTTTGAAGTGTGTGTGTGTGTGTGTGTGTGTGTGTGTGTGTGTGTGTGTGTGTGTTTGTGTGTGTGTGTGTGTGTGTGTGTGTGTGTGTGTGTGTGTGTGTGTGTGAGTGAAAAAACTTCGAGAAACGATTGGATTTGTCTGTGTGGGGTTGAATTTGTCTTGTATGTGGTTGGAGAGAACCGAAGAGGATGGGCTGAAATGGTTTGGGCATATGGAGAGGATGAGTGAAGAAAGGTTGATAAAGAGGATGCATCTATCAGAAGTGGAGATAGCAAGGGGAACATGGAGACCAAATTGGAAATGGAAGGATGGAGAGAAAATGATTTTGAGCGATCGAGTCCTGAATATGCAGGAGGGTGAGAGACGGTGCACGGGCTAGAGTGAATTAGAACAATGTGATATACAGGGGTCGACGTTCTGTCTGTGGAATGAGCCAGAGAATATGAAGTATGTAAACTGTGGAAAGGTTTGTGCGGCCTGGTTGTGGACAGGGAGCTGTGGTCTCGGTGCATTACACATAACAGCTGGAGAATGGATGTGAGCTTACGGGAGAAACAGCGATCAAGTCTGAAGATATATATATATATATATATATATATATATATATATATATATATATATATATGATTACAAAGTGACCTTTGGAGTTTTCTGAACTTCCTCGCTACTGTAAACAGCACAATTGCCTTTGGGAAGCGAATTCATAAGTTTGTGTTTTCCAGGACAAACGAGACCCACAGGGCTTTGCCTTGATCCTCAGTGATGGATGTTTCCCCCCCCCCCCCCCCCAACTGTATCCAGAGAGAGAGAGAGAGAGAGAGAGAGAGAGAGAGAGAGAGAGAGAGAGAGAGAGAGCGTGGTTAAAGTCCCCGATTCACAAGTCACTCATGACTGGAGGAGTGAAAGATATTAATCTTTCTCTCTGACTGGGCACATCTCTCAAAGAAATATAAGATTTTATTCTGAGTCGCAGATGAATGCATTGTCCAGCGCACAGCTGGGGATGTTTAGCGAACCACACGTGTGTACGCTAAGCATATCCTCTCTGTCTACGCCAGAATGGAACATCCCGTAATAATCTACCCATATATTCTTTCCTTCGTTTTAAAACCAGATCACATTTATATACACACGTGAAACGTAAAAGAAAATGAATATAAGACAGAGGAAAAGATTACAGAATAGTATGAACCATAACGTATTCGGGATATTCAAGATTTATACTCTTATATTTACCTCCTATTGTGGATAGATATTTCCAGTGGTTTAAGTCCACTTCTGACGTTCAAAGTTTCAGAGTCTTCCTCTGTATCAGTGTAAATATTCTTCATATCTGAATTAATTCAATATGCAAATCCACCAGACATTTGGTTTATTTATAAGACAATGCTCAACTGATTACGTTCTTTTGGTCGAGTTGATATTCGAGTCCCAAAGAGACAGCAAGTGACTATATTCTCAAAATTGATCTCAGTCATTCTTTTAAATTCTCTCTCTCTCTCTCTCTCTCTCTCTCTCTCTCTCTCTCTCTCTCTCTCTCTCTCTCTCTCTCTCTCTCTCTCTCTCTCTCTCTCTCTCTCTCTCTCTCTCTCTCTCTCTCTCTCTCTCTCTCTCTCTCTCTCTCTCTCTCTCTCTCTCTCTCTCTCTGTGGAAGGGACACAGATATACCCGCCCCCATAATCTGATATAGACCTTGGGATATCACAGGACTGAGATAATATCTGGATGTTCAACTCGACACTGATACTCTCGAGCGGAGACAAGAGATGAAGTTGTAAACTTCTCCTGAGTATTGGACAGTTTAATTTCAGTGTAAACAGGTTTTAGGAGAGTGTTGCCGGGAATGTAGACAGTTCTGGGGTGGGTTTAACCCTGAACCTCGACAGGCTCTGGGAGAGTTTACATTGAATGTAGATAGATTTTGAAGAGTTTACCCAGAACGTAGACAGGTCTTGAAGACTCTATTCTAACCGCAGACGAAACGGTACTAGGAACACGACTGTTCTTTTAAGTAATGATGTTTGTGGTCTTACTTATACTTTTTCTGCCGTAGTGTACACGAAGCTTTTGTAAGTGATTTAGATAAGAAGATATGGAAGATATCCGTCCATCTGTCTATATACATACATGTATAAATGTAGATACTTTTACATGTCAAAATTACCTATAACGCTCTGTGGATATATATATATATATATATATATATATATATATATATATATATATATATATATATATATATATATATATATATACATTCTTGTAAGCTTGATTAAACTTTGGATTAGAAGACATTGAATTCGCGGCCACTAGAATTTGACTTAGATGTTTCTAAGAGGCCATTTATACAGATCAGGGGTCAAAGGTCATCATGAACTCGACAAGACAGTATACGTCGATTCCCTCATTACAATGTAGCGCTTTCGCATTTCGCTTTTATTTACGATAAGACGAGTGATGTTGTAGTGAGGTTGGGTTCGCCTCTGTGGTTGGAAGGGAGTGGATATCGATCCTGGGGCCTCGAGATGAACAATTCATTGTTGTACTCACGACGGCGCTTAAAACACACACACACACACACACACACACAAGCACATGTGTGTGTGTGTGTGTGTGTGTGTGTGTGTGTGTGTGTGTGTGTGTGTGTGTGTGTGTATGTGTGCGTGTGTGTGTGTGTCTGTGTGTGTGTGCCCTTCGTCATCTGACGAATCAGAGTAGAATATGGATAGAGAACTCGTGTCAAAGCAGTCCACCTGCCCCTGCTACTGAACGTAGGGTACACTTGACCTTGCTGGATCTCTCCTTGTTAAAACCCGGTCCTGAGGTAGGAATAGAACCCTTTTCAGGAAGGGATGTAAGGATAGGCGGGTAGACAGGGTTAGCTGTCTAATCTGTCCTTTCGTCTGTCTGTTATGGAGACAGGAGACAGAGCTATCCTATAAATGGGTCTCAAATACCACCTGCCATCGATCCTGGTCCAGTCCACACTGAGGCAGACGCATTCCTCCACGGTCAAGGATCTTACAGACGAGTCTGTGTCCACTCGTCTCTTAGTGGGTGGTGAACTGGTCCAGTTCTGGGCCATCTGTCACCTTACTGGGTGGTGAACTGGTCCAGTACTGCGCCATCTGTCACCTTAGTGGGTGGTGAACTGGTCCAGTACTGCGCCATCTGTCATCTTAGTGGGTGGTGAACTGGTCCAGTACTGTGCCATCTGTCATCTTAGTGGGTGGTGAACTGGTCCAGTACTGGGCCATCTGTCACCTTAGTGGGTGGTGAACTGGTCCAGTACTGCGCCATCTGTCACCCCTCCCCCCTTAGTGGGTGGTTAAGGAGTGAAAGATTCCCTTTTCCTCGAGGAGACGCAAAAGAAAAGGGGTATCTAGTGTTCTCTTGATGTATGTTCTCAGTCACTGATGTACTCAGTCATTGATGTATATTCTTAGTCACTGATGTATGTTCTCAGTCACTGATACTCGTTCTCAGTCACTGATGTATGTTCTCAGTCTCTGACGTATGTTTTCAGTCACTGCTGAATGTTCTCAGTCACTGATGCACGTTCTCAGTCACTGATCCGTGTTCTCAGCCACTGATGTATGTTCTCAGTCACTGACGTATGTTCTCAGTCACTGATGCACGTTCTCAGTCACTGATGTATGTACTTAGTGTGGGGAGGTAACATGCAGGGAGGTAATATCTGGGGAGGCAATATCTTGGGGAGGCAAATATATCCAGGAAGAAATGGGAACTACGAAGTGGCAGCTGAAGATGGGAAGGTAGAAGTGTAGATGGTTTATTGGCTCTGGTGACGAGTGACTTATAGGGAGAGAGAGAGAGAGAGAGAGAGAGAGAGAGAGAGAGAGAGAGAGACAGACAGACAGACAGACAGACAGACAGACAGGGAGACAGACAGACAGACAAAAAGAAAGGAGAGAGAGAGAGAGAGAGAGAGAGAGAGAGAGAGAGAGAGAGAGAGAGAGAGAGAGAGAGAGAGACGGGGATCTGACTCGTGGTAAAATAGAGGCAGAGCAAGCACACAAGGTGAGCGCAGGCGATCAGCCAGCCCCATCATGCCCAACTCGACCTAAGTAGGTATTACGCCGAGCGAAAGACGGAAAGCAATAGAAATGGTAAAGCAAGGAAGAGGAAGAAGTAATAGGAGGAAGGCAAGAGAGAGAGAGAGAGAGAGAGAGAGAGAGAGAGAGAGAGAGAGAGAGTCACCGGGAGAGAGAGCAGACACTATTAGAACAATAGATGATATATTCTGAGATAAATTTCTCCCTCTGACGGCATTTAGTCTCAAATAGGTGTACTTAATTACGCTTCTGATTTAAGCAGATGCTGTTAATTACGCTTCTGATTTAAGCACATACTGTTAATTACGCTACTGATGTAAGCACATGCTTTTAATTATGCCTTCCATATGACCAAATTAATCATGCTTCTCATATTCGTAGAAGTCACTAATTATGCTTCTCATATACGTACAAAAAGGGATCCGTGCTGATTGTATGGGTAGATATTGTTACTTAGATTATATACTAAATAGATGTGACTTTGACCTTTATAACAAAAAGTGTATTCTTTGATTCAGTGGAGAAAGATAGCGCTATAGACCAGAATTGTAAGGGTAAAAACCCATGGTAAATGTAATTCGTTTGAGTCCGTAAGGGGGAGGAGTAATGTAATTGTGGAGCCAAGGTAATTGTGGGGAGTTTAATGTGACAAACACGGTAAACCTGAGCGTTATAGCGAGGGAGAGAGCAGTGATGATCACCACGCTCTGACAGTGGGTCAGGAACAACCACATGATATTAAAGTGATCCAAGACAACACGTAGGAAGATATAGGAGGATCTAGGAGGAAGAGGAGGAGGTTTTAGGAGAGGGGGAGGAGGAGGAGGAGGAAGAGGAGGAGGATAGGAAGAGCAGTAGAGAAGGAGGAGGAGAAGGAGGAGGAAGAGGAGGAGGAGGAAGAGGAGGAGGATGGGAAGAAGAGGAGAGGAGGAGGAGGTTTTATGAGAGAGAGGGGGAAGAGGAAGAGGAGGAGGATGGGAAAAGGAGGAGGAGGAGGAGGAGGAGGAGGAGGAGGGAGAAGAAGAAGAGAGGAGAAGGAGGAAGAGGTAGAGGAGGAGGAGGGAAGGTCTGCATCTTCCCTCATACTGATAGACAGTCGACTAAAGGGTTAGTTGGCCCAGTGAGGGGGACGCGTCTATGAGAGACGCCGTGGGAAAGGAAAGAGAGAGAGAGAGAGAGAGAGAGAGAGAGAGAGAGAGAGAGAGAGAGAGAGAGAGAGAGAGAGAGAGAGAGAGAGAGAGAGATGCAAGATGTTTCTTAGGCACAGCTAACATAAATGTATATGAAGGAGTCGCAATGATCGGTACGTCAAAATTTGTGTCGTGTCGCCTCCCCTTGGCGCTGTACAATATGGATAAGCACAAAAGTCTACGGGGCCAGCATGCCACGTTTCACTATCTCTTTTTATAATTTGGGCTACGTTGAAGTCTTTTCCATCACCATCGCTGTGTTTATATATATATATATATATATATATATATATATATATATATATATATATATATATATATATATATATATATATACTTTTCATGTGTGCAGAATACACGGCAATGCAGGGTTGTTTGAGCGTGAAACACACGGTGATAAATAATTTCGAAATTCGTAGCGAATGGGATGGCTCACATTATGTTGATATAGCTTATGGTTATGGCTCGTAAGGACGTATTTATTGCTTTCTTATTTCCCTCCCGGTGTGGGCGAGGAGGGAAACCTGCAGCCATTCATCTTTTTTGCAGGAGAAACCCGTGAGAATTTTTAGATCTCTCCTTTTAGCAATTGAATTATGGATTCTTATATATATATATATATATATATATATATATATATATATATATATATATATATATATATATATATATCCGTCATCATCATTTTTTTTCCTCATTGTAACGAAGGAAATCATCGCTCTGGATTCTCTTCCCAGAACACCAGTCGCTCCGAAAAGGGTTCAATCTCTCTCTCTCTCTCTCTCTCTCTCTCTCTATATATATATATATATATATATATATATATATATATATATATATATATATATATATATATATACCTATCTATCTATCTATATAGATGAATATATATATATATATATATATATATATATATATATATATATAGAGAGAGAGAGAGAGAGAGAGAGAGAGAGAGAGAGAGAGAGAGAGAGAGGACATAACCCTCGACCAACACTCTTCGCTGTCAACCAAAACATCACCTCGCTCCCCCTACGAGAGTTACTTTCATCCTCCATCATTTTTTTTCTCTCCCTTTTTCTTTCTTTTCTCCCCTTTACAGATGGAAGGTATCGCTTTGAACCTACTCCCTGCACACCATTCACTCGAAACCAGTTTACGATTAGAGCACATTCTCTCTCTCTCTCTCTGTCTCTCTCTCTCTCTCTCTCTCTCTCTCTCTCTCTCTCTCTCTCTCTCTCTCTCTCTCTCTCTCTCTCTCTTTCCTTTCCACACCGTCTCTCCTAGACGCACGCCTCTCACTGGGCCAACAAACCCTTTAGTCGACTGCCTTCTTCCTCCTTCTCCTCTCTTCTTCTTCTTCTCCCTCCTCCTTCTCCTCCTCCTCCTCCTCCTCCTCCTCCACCACCACCTCCTCCTTGTCCTCCTCCTTCTCTACTGCTCTTCCCATCCTCCTCCTCTTCCTCTTCCCCCTCTCTCTCCTAAAACCTCCTCCTCCTCTCCTCTTCTTCCCATCCTCCTCCTCCTCCTCCCCCTCTCCTAAAACCTCCTCCTCCTCCTCCTCCTCCACCACCACTACCTCCTCCTTCTCCTCCTCCTTCTCTACTGCTCTTCCTATCCTCCTCCTCTTCCTCCTCCTCCTCCTCCCCCTCCTAAAACCTCCTCCTCTTCCTCCTAGATCCTCCTATATCTTCCTACGTGTTGTCTTGGATCACTTTAATATCATGTGGTTGTTCCTGACCCACTGTCAGAGCGTGGTGATCATCACTGCTCTCTCCCTCGCTATAACGCTCAGGTTTACCGTGTTTGTCACATTAAACTCCCCACAATTACCTTGGCTCCACAATTACATTACTCCTCCCCCTTACAGACTCAAACGAATTACATTTACCATGGGTTTTTACCCTTACAATTCTGGTCTATAGCGCTATCTTTCCTCCACTGAATCAAAGGAATACACTTTTTGTTCTATATGTCACATTGATTGATCGTTTATCTAATCTGAATAACAAGGAGCATAGCTAGTCTTTTGAACGTATACTAGAAGCATGATAGATTTATTTTTTTTTTTCCATGTATAACTGAGAGGCATAATGAATTCTTCTTCTACGTTAAGCATGATTACCGGTTTGTGTACATTAGAAGCATCATTCATGGTATCGCTGGAAGTCAGAGGTATGATTGGCTCTGCCTAAGTATTTGAGAAGCATAATTATCTTTGCATTAGTCTCTGTTCTCTCTTTCTCACCCTCTCTCTCTCTCTCTCTCTCTCTCTCTCTCTCTCTCTCTCTCTCTCTCTCTCTCTCTCTCTCTCTCTCTCTCCCTCTCTCTCTCTCTCTATCTATCTATCTATCTATCTATCTATCTATGTGTGTGGGGGAGGGTTGGGCCATTTCTTTCGTCTGTTTCCTTGCGCTACCTCGCAGGCGCGGGAGACAGCGATAAAGCAAAATAATAATAAATGATATATATATATATATATATATATATATATATATATATATATATATATATATATCCAAGAGGAAGAAAGTACTAGATTTAATGGGATTGGCGGGAACTGCCTAGAGTAAGATTAGGGGAAGGGGGCAGGCGGTTTTGGCTACGCGGCTGGCCCTTTAGATAAGACCCTGAGAGAGAGAGAGAGAGAGAGAGAGAGAGAGAGAGAGAGAGAGAGAGAGAGAGAGAGAGAGAGAGAGAGAACATAAGTCTTGCAGAACACTGGACGTCGTTAGACACACACACACACACACACACACACACACACACACACACATTCCCTTCCCCGTCAACAGCGTTTATCCTCACTTGGCTCCGTCTTCTAGGATGCAGTTCATTATCCCAGGTTATCTTATCTAATCAGGACAAAGCGAGTGTTCGAATTCCGTTCTATATATTTATATTGTCTCTTTTCTCTTAAGCCTTAAGGGTTGTTGGGAACTAATTATAAGTGTGATTTCAGCCTTAGAACGAGAGAGAGTTTCGTGGAAATATCATTTACCATCGTACGTTGATAAATTATGTGGTTGATAAATGTAAACTATTAATGGATAAAAACATTACTTGTTGGCTATTTTGCATAAAATAAGGAATTTTCGCAATCATTCTCTAGTCTCTTCATGAATTTGTTTATGAATTTGTTTATGAATTTGTTTATGAATTTGCTGAATATTTTGATGTTTTGATTACTCTTAGATTCTATTATTAGCTGTTATTCATTGCTTATATTTTTTCGTTAGTCGTAGTAAAGAAAAGAATATACCATGTTTGTTTATATCTGTTTTTATCACTCATTTAAGATGCCAGCTGCATTTACATTTGCATTTGTAGTTTTAGACAATTTACAATCATGTTTCTTTTCATCATTTTAATTCGTAAATTACTTCCCTTCTTCTTGATTCTTCCCTTCTCTTAATTCGTAATCTAACAGTCTATTATTTTCATGAATTCATCAAGAAATATTTAGTATATCAAACAAACATCCATAGCTTAAGAACATGTTATATATATATATATATATATATATATATATATATATATATATATATATATATATATATATATATATATATATATATATATATATATATTATATATATATATATATATATATATATATATATATATATATATATATATATATATATATATATATATATGTAAGCAGAATTTTTCAAAAAGCTAAAAGAATGATTGTTATAAAAACGATTTGTTTTTGTCTTGCTTTGCAGGGTTGCAAGATAAGCGCTTACTGGCCATATAAAAGTAAGTACTTCGTGCAGATGGCGACACTGTTGTCTGTCTTTCGGTACACTTACGTTAAAGAAAATTATATATTCATCCATAAAACGAAAATTTATATATACATTCATCCATAAAAGGGCTGAAAAATTGATTCTCAAATGTCTATTTTTGGGATGTATATGTGGGAAGGAACCGATAGTGATCGTACTGAATAAGACAAAGCCATTGATTGGTGACCTTTATCCACTCTTGCATGATTGGTCGTCGGCTACGTTAGCGCGAAGGCGATTGGCTGAGACGTAAACTCGAGGCTGATTGGTTGATGAGGCATTGGGTAAAAACAGTGTCATAAATCGATTTTCAGGAGTTTCAGAACTTCAGGAAGTGTGTCAGAACTTCAGGAAATGTGTCAGATTTCAGTTAAGTGTCTCAGATTTCAGTTAGATATATCTCGGACTTCGGTTAAGTGTCTAAGACTTCAGTTAAGTGTCTCAAACTTCAGTTAAGTGTCCTAAACTTCAGTTAAGTGTCCTAAACTTCAGTTAAGTGTCCTAAACTTCAGTTAAGTGTATCTCGGGCCTCAGTTAAGTGTCTAAGACTTCACTTCAGTATTTGACATCAGTGTGTGAGGGCTTCAGTTAATGCATGTCAGGCTTCAGTAAGTCTGGGGTCGAGAAAGATTCAGCGAGGGTGTCTTGAACGTAAATATGTACACACACACACACACACACACACACACACACAAACACACACAGACACACACACACACACACACACACACACGTGTGAGCGTGAATGGGGGCATTATAGGGATATCACGCCGGGTAAGCAATTACTACCTTTATGGCTAATGACTTGATTCGCTTCATTAAAATAGACTACCACCACATATGGTCATTATCGCTTTCTAGATCAATATCTCCCCGGGTCCAAATATCCGTAGTTACCGATATTCGAAGTTCCCAAGATTCACATTCACCGATATTCTTAATTTCTGATATTCTTAGTTTATTATATTCTTAGTTTATGATATTCCTGGTTTATCATATTCTTAGTTTTTGATATTCTTAGTTTATCATATCTATATCTATAGATATTCTAGTTCAGATATTCTTATGTACCGATATTCTCAGTTCGCTTTATTCACAGTCCCGATAATTCCTAGTTCCTATGATTTCTAATTTCCGATATTCCCAATATCTTTTCAGTGCAGTTACCGATATCTCTACACCATTCAGTTACAGATATTCCCAATTGTTATTACCCCAGGCTACCGATATTCAATTCCCAGTTCTACCGATATTCTCATTCCCCCCTTTTTACACTCAGCTACCGATATTCCTGTTGTACACACGTTTTCTGTTGCTTATGGTGATGGTGAACTTCCTTATTAAACCATCAAATATGAGATGGTCTCCATTATGGCTTTAGTTTCCCCTGCCGTCTTTAGCTAACCTATGAAAGAAAATAAATACAGGGCCGGCATCATTGCATCATGGAGTCCTTCGTTGCCTACACCATATCTGTGTAGTTTTTGTAGTGTAAGTGTATAATGGCTTACCTGTATCTTACACCTCCACTGTCAGGATCTCTGTACGCTGGGGTTGCTCCTGCAGCTCTCACGACACCAGCCACGTCCACTGGGGCAGGATTACGAGCGCTGTTGCGTCTCTGAGCATAGGATGATCCGAGGATGTGATCAGTGTAATTTTGTGTTGGTGTTACATACTGGACATGGACGATGTTTTAAATGTTTGGGAGATGGATGGACGGGGTCCAGAATTCAGAGGAGAAAGTGTAACTCGTACATGTCTGGGGAGTGTAGTTTGGGAGGAGAGAGTGTGGCTCGTACACGTCTGGGGAGTGTAGTTTGGGAGGAGAGAGTGTGGCTCGTACACGTCTGGGGAGTGTAGTTTGGGAGGAGAAAGTGTGGCTCGTACATGTCTGGGGAGTGTAGTTTGGGAGGAGAGAGTGTGGCTCGTACATGTCTGGGGAGTGTAGTTTGGCAGGAGAAAGTGTGGCTCGCACACGTCTGGGGAGTGTAGTTTGGGAGGAGAAAGTGTAGCTCGTACATGTCTGGGGAGTGTAGTTTGGGAGGAGAAAGTGTAACTCGTACATGTCTGGGGAGTGTAGTTTCAGACGGGTTTAAGACTAGGTTGGGAGGGCGATTGTTTACTGGCTGTTGGGTCATTTCGTTGTGTATGTGGTTTTGTCAATGTTGTGTTTATTGGGCGAGAGGGGAAGGGTAATTTGTGAGTATAGGTTGTTGAAATGTGAGACAGGGGCCTGCTTTTTTTTACAGTGTGTGTGTGTGTGTGTGTGTGTGTGTGTGTGTGTGTGTGTGTATGTAAACAAACCTTTATTATCCGCCCATAACATAATACTACAAGAAAATACAGTCTTCATTGATCCTGTCAAACATATGAATAACTTCTTGGCCAGAGAAGTTCATCGCCAACCCTTAGAAAAACACTTGAGACAAAAAAATTGAGCGTGACACTTTCAAACACTTTCTGCCATTACTCAAAACCTTCAATACGTTCAACCAATAAACAGTCGCCAACACCTCCGACGTCACGTGTTACGTCACTTATTACAACCAATCAAAGTCGCCGCAGCTTCTGATGTTACATGCTACGTCACATGTCACAGCCAATCACAGTCGTCGACGCCTGCGATATCACATGTTAATTCACATATCACAACCAATCACAGTCGCCGCAGCCTCCGATGTTACATGTTACGTCACATATCACAACCAATCGCAGTCGCCGCAACTTCCGACGTTACATGTTACGTCACATATCACAATCAATCACAATCGTGGACTTCTCTGACGTCAAGTGTTTCGTCACATACCACAACCAATCACAGCTGCGGACTCCTCCGACGTCACGTGTTACGCCACATATCATTCCTTTAGGGTTATTCTATTTTGTCTGACCCCGCCTTTTACCCACATCTTATCCAATAAGACTCAGTTGTCTTCCTCCAGACACAAAGTTCATAAGGATGCCTTCCTCTGAAGATGCTCAGATGGCTCCGCGGCAGACGATGAAAACACTTTGAGGAGACGTCTGCTGGGCCTCAAACGAGAGTAAAAGAAAAATTGCAGGATATTTAAATGATCATATGAAAGGAACTGCTTTTATGTTTTGTTTTTTACGTCAAACATTGCCTAGAGAGCATCCTTTATAAGGCTATCCAAGTATATATATATATATATATATATATATATATATATATATATATATATATATATATATATATATATATATATATATATATATATGTATTCCTGTGAGTCCACGAGGAAATGAAACACGATACGTTCCCTAGTGCACTTTCGTGTAATAATCACACCCTCAAGGGAGACACAAGAAAGAAATGTAACAGTCAGTTGATTTAGAACGAAGAGACGTGGCTAGGACCCCCTGTTACCACAGGCCCTACCCACACTGTGGAAGATTCCCCACTATCATAAGTCCCTCCCTTTCTCCACCACTGTGTAAACCCTTCCAAAACCACCGCCACAGCTCCGAACTCCACCTCGCCACCACTGTTAAAAAAAGAACCTCGCCAATGACCAATTCTAGAACCAACCAGACCTCATAATACCTCATGTCACAGTGGTGCATGATGAACTTGATGACACTGTGAATAATTATGAACTGAGGTTAACTGAATGAGGCGCGCCCAAGACACGGGATAGACAAGGCCTGTGTGAGTTGGGAGTCTGATGAGTTATGAGAGGGTGAACATGAGGGAGTCTGATGAGTTATGAGTGGATGAACATGAGGGAGTATGATCTATGAACACGTAGAAAGTGAGGTGGCAAGAATATGAGGGAATGTAACAGAATATGGTTTTGTGAATATTTGCTTCGTGGGAACCAGGTCACAGACCTACCTAAGACAGGGCAATACAGGGAAAGAAGAGAAGGGGACACGAGAGATAAGGAAAGGAACTTGAGAGCTATGGAAGGGAAGCGAAGAAAATGGAACCCCACCCACCCCTCTCCCTTCATTTACATAGGGTGGGTGAAGGGTGGGTGAGTGGGTGGGTGTGAATGATGCCTCGAAGACCATACACACACCCACCCACACACCATCACCCTCACCCCATTTCCACTCTCTGTATACGCCTGTGCTCCCTATTCATCCCATGTAAACACCGTTCACCACCATTTTAGCCCCCTTGCAAACGCCTAAGAAAACTAACCCTTACACGCTGAAACACACACACACACACACACACACACACACACACACACACACACACACGCACACGTCTCTGAGACGTCTGATACCCCGTCAATCTTGAGGAGATGGCCAAACAACCCTGTTATCCCATAGCGACGGTGCGAAAACCTTCCCGTTGTTGTATAAGACTCGGGCCTTTTAGTCTCCCTCAAGACCGCTTGGCCCCTTCCATCCCTTCCTTCCCTGCTCAGCATCTCTTTGCCCCTCTCCCCCTGGAAGTATTCCAGCCATATCCTTATTTCCAGTTTGGTGTAGAGTAAACTGGGCAAGGTTCACTCCCTTCCCTTCCCTTCCCTTCCCTTCCCTTCCCTTTCCCCTCCTCCCTTCTGCTCCCTTCTACTCCCTTTGACCTCCTTGACACGTCTGAACCCAAGCTCTTTGATCACTCACACAACCCTCCCCCCTTTAGGGGCACCC
>NC_092236.1:55389934-55394934 GCF_036320965.1 Panulirus ornatus
TATTCATGACTATGTATCGTATTTCTGGTGTCAGTAAGGGTGATAATTAATCATATGTTGACGTAGTGTATTTACCTGTGTAAAAATGACGTATCGTAAATTTTTTTTTTCACACCAACACAGTTAAACTACCGATGGTTTACATTACTTGTAAACTGGGTCGAAGTTACACCAGAGGTAAACCTGTGTGGGTTTAGCATCACAGGTAAACTAGTGTGTTTACATCATAGGGAAATTTTGTGTAGATGTACACCACATGTAAACCAGTATGGGTATACTTCACAGGTAAACTTGTGTGGGTTTACACCAAAGAACAGACTTGGAACCAGACCATACTGCACTTCAAAGCAAAATATGTTCCATGGTTTTGTTATTTCTAATGTAATCATCTTGATATCTTAAATGATTATCTTACCAGTTCAAAGATTCTCTCTCTCTCTCTCTCTCTCTCTCTCTCTCTCTCTCTCTCTCTCTCTCTCTCTCTCTCTCTCTCTCTCTCTCTCTCTCTCTCTCTCTCTCTCTCTCTTCCTCTCCACTCCACTCACCTCCCCCCTCCCTTCCCTCACACCCCCTGTCCCTCGACTGCCAGACACATATAATGGGGAGCCAATGGGACGCTGACCCTTATGAGCCTTAAGGGAGGGAGGGAGGATAATAATGGCATCTGTAAGTCAGGTCAGCAACGAGGGACCCAGTGATAACCATGACCATTTTTTTTTCTCTCTCTCTCTCATCTTGCTTATCACCCCCCCACTCCCCCCTCCCTCCCTCCTTCCCTTCCTCCCTCACCCCCATCATTTGCCTTGTCGCCACTTGACTACATTCAACAGCTCAATTCTCCATTTCGGCTTTTACACCACCTGACTTCCCCTCCTACGCCACCCATCTCACCTCAATCTTCCATTCTCGACTATCGTCAACTGTCTTGCCTCTCTTTAGCTTCATTTTCCGCAGCTAACGTGCCCTATCATAGCTTACAGTCAACCCATTCTTCCGTTTTTCCTCTTCAAGCATTTAGCTTCTCGTTCGTGAGTTTCCTTTGTTTTCATCTTTGTTTTCTTTTCTCTTTCCTCTTTTAGCTCCCCCAAGGCCTCTTCCTTTTAGGACTTCCTTCTCCTACCGTTTACCCGTTCGTTCTTTTAGCTTTTCCTCAGTGGGAGAGAAGTCAATGGTCTATTGCTGCTTGAAATCCTTCCTTTAGCTTTATCTTCCATTCTTTTTTTATCTTCATCCACTTTAGCTTCAACTCCTGTAGCTTATTAACTCATCCGCTGTAGCTTTAACCGCTTTAGCTTCTTAACCCTTCTTATAATTCCACTCTAGCTTCAGCCCCTATAGCTTCTTAACCCTTAAGAGACACCCATTGTAGCTTCAATTCCTTAAAACATCTCGCCCCTCAACTCTTCTCTCTTGAAATTCTTCCCACTTATTTTTTTCTCCTTTCTTAAGGTCTTTCCTTTTTTATCTGACCCTCTCATAAACTCCCCTCGGCTCTGCACTTCGTTCAGTCGTTTCACTAGTATCAAAATAAATCACATATTCAGCCATGAATCTGTCACTTCTGGTAAATTACTTACATAGGTCGAGAACAGAGATGGTACGAGCTCAGTGCCCTATAAAGGACCCACGCCACTCGTCACCTCCCTCATTCAACTCGAGTAAGATCCTCTGACATGTGTTCTCAACTCCCTTCCAGTTGTTAGTCCAATCCATCAGCTCTCCTTTGACTCCAGCTTGGGCGTTTAGATCCATCAACAGACTCCTTTACGGGTACAGGATGAAAGTCCTTCTACCAATCCAGGAATATACAGAGTCCACCCAACCATCTCTCTTACGTTGGCTGTCGCTCACTTGTTCACAAGAATCCACTAGACTTAACCATGGGTCATAGTTCCCTCCTGAAGCTACGCGTTGTCTCCATCTCCATTCATGTCAGTCTAGTATTAATATAAGGTTCCTTCTTGAGTGTCTTTTCCAGTATCATGCAGGTTAGGCTACTTACGGATACTAGAAATAAAATCCAGGACTTCTTTTCTGTTACTTTTTTCTTTTCTTTGAAGCATTGGCACAATACACTGGCTTTCTTCCATGCCATTCGAGCATTCCCACCATGAAGGGAGGACTGGGAAAGGTCTTCAGTGCTTTGGCAAGGTGGGTCTCCGCTCACGCCCTTGAGTACGGGAGGGTGAGATGCCATCTGGACCCTTGGGGTTTCTGAATGGTTTCTACCGCTCCCCACATGAGCCTCGTCACTTCCACTGGATTGACTTCGATGTCCCACTGAGGTGTCTTCTCTTCCCCTGGTTGGTCTTCATGGCGCTTGCTGAGCTGTCGAGTGTAAACACACACTCGAACTTCGACTCTTTTTTTTCTTTTTTTTGATGCAGCGACAGTCGTGGCAGGGAGGGGAAAAAAAACCATACCTTCTCCTCATGGCCACCTCAGGTGTAAAAGGTGGAAAAAATTACATAAAGAATAAAGTAATTAATCAGGAGCTCCTGGGGTGGGAATAGACTTTTGGTCTTTTCAGATCCAACTCTTAAAGGGAGAAGGGGTATAGAACGAGGGAAAGACGATGGAAAAAGATATATATGTCCACAGCTTTGCTGGTATAGGAAAAGAAGGTATCATAAAGGTTAATCTTCGAGTAGACTGTCTCTACACTGAAACTATGGGAAGCAGCAGTATTAGACACGTGAGAGAGAGACACGCACACAAAGGCAGCTGACGAGAGCAGTGGCCGGGATGATACCTCTAGAACAGAGAGAAAGGAGAACCCATCACAGCTGACATGGGACGGGTGGCTTGAAAGAAGTGATGCTTGAAGAATTTTAGAGACACAGGGCTTATGATTGCGCTCTCGCTAACATATAGGAGAAGGTCACTTACGAGGAGGAAAGAAGAAAAAGAGGAGGCGACAGGAAAAGACCTTGAGAGACATCACTATTAATAGGTTAAGAGAAGTGAGGTCGTTCCATCAACAACTACCGCAATGGAACAGAGGGAGATGGAACTATGTATTACAAAACAAAGAGTAGCAGAAAAGCCAAAGGAAGGATGTATAGAAACCAAACGATTCATACCCAACCTTGTCAAATGCTTTTGGAGATGTCGAGTGACATGACAAAGGATTCATCTAAATTCCCGAGAGAGGAGGGCCAGAAGTGAGAAACACAGAAGACGATGCATGGAAGCCAAGCTGGTGATCACAAAGGAGAGAGTGAGATTCTAAGTGTTTGAAAAAATAGAAGTTAGAGTAGTTTCAAAGATTTCTTGAGACAGTAGACGTGAGAGCAATGGGACGATATTTAGAAGGCTTAGAACGGTCTCTTTTCTTAGGGATGGCCTGCACCAAGGCATGCTTCCAAGAAGGAGAACTCGATGCTCTTTTTAGACAAAAGATTAAGAAATTAAGATACAAGCATGAATTTAGTGTTCTCTCAGAGCAAATTCCATCATGAATCGAGTCGATATGTAGTCAGGGTGTCATACGAGGCTCCGTCACTCGCTGCTGGGAGAGTACCAAGAGAACGTTAAGCTAGGAAAATATAAGAGAGGCACATAATGCCAAGGAGAAGGGAATGGGTAGGAGTGCTAGAGGCGATATTACTTCCTCTCGTATGTACTTTAATGTGCACCAATAACTTTTCATTCTGGGTCCCTTAATCTGGAAATACCGTCCTCGACTCTCGGCTCTACCTCCCTTATAAATTTGTGAAGATGTTTTTGAGTTTGGACTACTCCTTCGCACCTCACCCATTCCACCCACCTTATTCCAATATGGGTCATTTCTGGCTTGCTTGTATCTATCGAATCCATCATGATTTTTACATATCCTGAATCTCTCTCATCTTGTGTCTCTTTCTTCCCTTGTTCTTATTACAACCTTTACACCATTCTTATATTTGTTTTCGTCGTCTCCTTTATCTCTCCTTCGCTATACCGTTGGTTCCTGCTGTCTACGCTATGGTAGTAGATTCCACAAAACTTAATAAAACTTTCCCCTTATACTCAGGTTATAGAATCCGGTTCGCTGCTTTGTTGTACTGAAGTAGACGATTATGGCTCTAAAGTTCCCATCCTTATACGTGTAGTATTTTGGAATGGCTTTCTCTGTTTAGAGAGAGATAGAGAGATAGAGAGAGAGAGAGAGAGAGAGAGAGAGAGAGAGAGAGAGAGAGAGAGAATGTGTGTGTGTCAGACTTGTGTTATTATATGTCACCGTAAAAAAGATATTTCCATGTATGTATTTCTGTTTAAATTTTCACCTTTTACACATTGGCTTTGGAATATTCCGTTTTGAGTCCATATGTAACCGCTTTGTGTGTTTGGTATATACATATATATATATATATATATATATATATATATATATATATATATATATATATATATATATATATATATATATATATATATGATTACTGTGTGGGCGCAAGCAACTCAAAGGTGGGCCGTTTTGATAACTATTTCTTTCCCTACACCGCGAAGTTTTGGAACTGTACCCTCTCATGTCTTTCCTAGTAACTATGATCTGACATGCTTCAAAAGACAGGCTCTTCACTTCCTCCAGACTTCGTAAATGCTTTCCCTTGCATCTCTTTTTTCTCCTTTCATTAACCTTTCTGAATTCCAATTAAGACTCGGCTCTCGGTGTGGACTTTTGTCCATGACTGGAGCCTTCAACGTAATAAGAGACGAAAAAAAAATCCCTTTAATGTATCTTTGATTTCTAGGATACACCTTACTTACGTACAGACGCATCTCCTTCATTTCCACCTGAAATTGAACTGGGGAAAAAAAAAACATATATATACATGTATACCAGAACGAATCGCCCAAATCAACAAGCAATCAATCTACCCCCCCCCATCGACCCCCACCTCACCCCCCCCCCATTCCAACCCCCGACAGGAGCCTCCCTTGACGATTAATCAACAAAATAAACAAGGCAATAAACTTCCCGTCTTGGCTGTTAAGACAAGAGTAATCAACAAGCC
>NC_092236.1:55399934-55412434 GCF_036320965.1 Panulirus ornatus
GAGAGAGAGAGAGAGAGAGAGAGCGAGAGAGTGAGAGAGAGAGAGAGAGCGAGAGAGTGAGAGAGAGAGAGAGAGAGAGAGAGAGAGAGAGAGAGAGAGAGAGAGAGAGAGAGAGAGATGCCTTCACCATCACCCTTCCCTCTCCTACCCTTGTCGAAATAAGATCACCTTCCATCTCCCCAAAAAAGAAAATCATTTTGGTATGTACCAGTTTACCACCGTCCCTGCAGACGTGATGCTAATCATAGATCTTTCTTATCCACTTATGCTAGATATTCATCTACTTCGTATGTTGTGGTGTGTGTGTGTGTGTGTGTGTGTGTGTGTGTGTGTGTGTGTGTGTCTGTGTGCTGGGTATGTCCTGGTGCTGAAGCAATGAGGTTATTAGACTCCAAAGGTTATCATACTCGAATACTTATGAATTCTGCTCATAATACTCGAGTTATCATTGTGTTATAGCAGGTTGTGGGTTCAAAATAACTGATTATATTCTACGGGTTATCGCTATCTGGACTCAAAAGGTTATCATACTTTAGTTATCATTCTTCATTATGGAACTCCAGTTATCATAGTGTTGTCATGGCACATCATTGTGTTATCATCGCATAACATCGTGTTATCGTAGCCTATCACTGTGTTATCATATAACCCCCCCACTCCAAGTCCCTCCCAAATTTCATGTGTTATCTCTAACTACAAAAAGTTTAGAACTTGAAATATATTTAGAGCACCTTATTCCCATCCTAAATGAAGGGGAGACCAAATGTGTTGTGAATGATTGTACGAAATGGTTATAAACACATGTACGTAATCTTATCTTTTGGTTACTGTTGATAGCAGACGACCATACAGACACACAGACACACACAGACAAACACACACAAACACACAGACACACACAGACACACAAACACACACAAACACACAGACACACACAGACGCACAGACACACACACACACAGACACACACAGACAAACACACACAAACAAACAGACACATACAAACACACAGACACACACAAACACACAGACACACAGACAAACACACACAAACACACAAACACACAAACACACAGACACACACAAACACACACAAACACACAGACACAGACAGACACACACAAACACAGACACACACAGACACACACAGACACACACAGACACACACAAACACACACAAACACACACAGACACACACAAACACACACAAACACACAGATATAGGGTGACATCTTCCTCTTCAAATGTACGAGACAGAAAAATATATTGAATTTCCATAACATTAACTTAACCTTCCTCACTCCTGTTTGCCTCGTACGAACTGAAGAAAAAAAGATAATTTCTTTCTTTTAGTTTTTAATTGTAAGAAGACTCGTCTTTAGAAGAAGAGGAAAAAAGTATATATATATAAAATCTTTTTTGAAAAAGTTGATATGATCTTTTAAGTGGGAAGTTTGGACGGGGGAACAAAAGGCTAAACGAGGCAGTGGTGCTACGAGTTTAAGGGGAAATTGTAAAGTAGTTCTTATGGGCTTTTGTCATAAGGCGGAAGTCCATTACCTGGTCTTGAATGCCATTTTTCTCTCAAGAATGTGCTGATATATATATATATATATATATATATATATATATATATATATATATATATATATATATATATATATATATATATGTATATATATTCTCTCTCTCTCTCTCTCTCTCTCTCTCTCTCTCTCTCTCTCTCTCTCTCTCTCTCTCTCTCTCTCTCTCTCTCTCTCTCTTTGTGTGTGAGTTCATCCGTTCGTTCGTGGATGTGTGGATGTCGAACTGACTGCTAACCAAGGGAAAGGGACACTGTCGTCGGGATGTGACGGTGGCGGGTGGATGGGTCTGGTATCCTTTTCCCCCACGACCCTTTTTGGATGTTATGCTGAGGGTTTTCTAGAGTGTGTTCAGTGTGTTTGTGATCAAAACAGACACACACACACACACAGACACACACACACACACACACACACACACACACACACACACACGTGCACGCGCGCGCGCGCCAGCGGAAGGCAATATGAAACCCCTGGGTTGGATGTAGGCCGACTGACGCATCCAGGGTTCGAAACCTTGTTTATCTTTTTTCTTTTCGGCCTGACCCCAGGAAGGGGCCGTGCAGATTAATGGTCAGCAACGCTGACCACTACATCACAGAGGCCAGTACGTGTGTGTGTGTGTGTGTGTGTGTGTGTGTGTGTGTGTGTGTGTGTGTGTGTGTGTGTGTGTGTGAACCATTCCCGGACTCAAAACAAATTGTGGGCATAAAGGTAAGTTACTGTGGATCTTTTTTCTTCTTCCCCTCAAAAAAGAAATACTTGATTCTGTTTTCCATTCCCCCAAGTCTTACAAACACCTCCTCCTTCACAGACATTCATACCTGACTTGACTGATTAGATAAGCGATAAGATAACAGATCTGACGAGCGTGTGGGATGTGAATATCTGATTTGAAAACGGAGTACGACAGAGACAAAAGGAAAATGGCGGAATGTTTTTATTTCAAACCTTAATGTTACAGTGTCATTTTCTTATTCTACTCTTAATTAGTTAGACTGTAATGAAAAAGATATCATAAGTTAGGTGTAAGTTAGGATGCAGTGTCTGAAGTTAGGATGGATTAAAGTAAGTTAGGATGGAGTGTCTGAAGTTAGGATGGATTTAAGTAAGTTAGGATGGAGTGTCTTAAGTTAGGATGGACTAAAGGAAGTTAGGATGTAGTGTCTTCAGTTAGGCTGGATTGGATTAAGTTAGGATGTAGTGTCTTAAGTTAGGATGGACTAAAGTGAGTTAGGATGTAGTGTCTTCAGTTAGGCTGGACTGGAGTAAGTCAGGATGTTTCATCCTAAGTTAGTGTGGATCAGAATAAGTTCGGATCCTAAGTTAGGATCGACCAGAATAAGTTAGGATGTACTAACTCAAGTTAGCATTGTAGTGGTGCAAGTTAGCATCAACCCTACGTCCAACATCAGCGTGACAGTAATTACGTCTCGCTCAAAAGAATAATGAGTTCTTTTCACACTACAAAAGAAAAGTCTTAATTACAGTAATTAAAGAATAGCATATTCAGATTTTATTTCTTTTTCTGTCTTCTTCTTCTTTTTCTTCTTCTTCTTCTTCTTCTTCTTCTTCTTCTTCTTCTTCTTCTTCTTCTTCTTCTTCTTCTTCTTCTTCTTCTTCTTCTTCTTCTTCTTCTTCTCCTTCTTCTTCTTCTTCTTCTTCTTCTTCTTCTTCTTCTTCTTCTTCTTCTTCTTCTTCTTATTCTTATTTTTATTCTTCTTCTTTCTTCTTCTTCTTCTTATTATTATTATTATCATTATTATTATTATTATTATTATTATTATTATTCTCTTCTTCTTTTTCTTCTTCTTCTTCTTATTATTATTATTCTTATTCTTATTCTTATTCATATTCTTATTCTTATTCTTTTTCTTCTTTCTTCTTCTTCTTCTTATTATTATTATTACTATCATTATTATACTTACTCTTATTCTTATTCTTATTCTTCATCTTCTTCTTATTCTTCTTCTTCTTCTTCTTCTTCTTCTTATTCTTATTCTTATTCATATTCTTATTCTTATTCTTATTCTTATTCTTATTCTTATTCTCCTTCTTCTTCTTCTTTTTCTTCTTTCTTCTTCTTCTTCTTCTTCTTCTTCTTCTTCTTCTTCTCTTCTTCTTCTTCTTCTTCTTCTTCTTCTTCTTCTTCTTCTTCTTCTTCTTCTTCTTCTCCTCCTCCTTTTCTTTTTACTTCTCCTTTTCTTCAAAAATTTTTAGTTTATGTTTATGGCGATACAACGTCAAAAAAACGAAATAAATAACTGTATACCATCACAAAATACGAGACCATGTTATATATATATTTCTTTAGATAACACTTTTGCTTCTGCATAAATCAACTCAAAAACATATATTCAATGATGATGATAGTGGATATACGACGTGTATACAATAGATGTCTATAGACACATAGGCCACTCCTGCAGTAATTCAAGGTTAGAAAGAATATTATATGAGATCAGATCGCATAGCTTCAAAGGATCGAGTACTACAGACGTCAGTAAGCCATTGAACGCGACTCGATCTTACGACGCTGATGCTTTGTTGTATTGACGTCACGTCTCTCCAGCTGGCATGTCTGATCCACATTGGTTCTGCGTCAACATCTGGAGAAAAGGTGATCATGGAGGCTAAAAGAAAATATATATTACCGTACGGTGAACCCTGGCTGGAAAGTACAGTTCAAAGGGGGACTTAGAGATTCACTGGGGAGGATGGGAACAAAAGATGAATCAGTTCCTCTCTCTCTCTCTCTCTCTCTCTCTCTCTCTCTCTCTCTCTCTCTCTCTCTCTCTCTCTCTCTCTCTCTCTCTCTCTCTCTCTCTTACTCATCAGTGTCTCATTTCTCTATCTATCTATCTGTCTATCTATCTATCTATCTATCTATCTATCTATCTATCTATCTATCTGTCTGTCTATCTACCTATCCATCTATCTATCTGTTCTATCCGTCTATCTATCTATCTATCTATCTATCTGTTCTATCTGTGTATCTATCTATCCATCTATCTGTTCTATCTGTCTATCTATCTATCTATCTATTCTATCTGTCTATCTATCTATCCATCTATCTGTTCTATCTGTCTCTCTGTCTATCTATCTATCTATCTATCTATCTATCTCTCCATCTATCTGTTTCATATAGCTAGCCCCCATATCTTAACAGAGAATGGGGGAGTATAATGGGGTGCGGAATGAGGCGGGTGAAAATGAGGGTGGAGGTGGTGGGGTGAAAATGAAAAATATGAGGTAAATGTGTAAACAAATCAAGAGACCCCCCCCCCCTCCCCAAGTGTTGTAAACATGTCTGATATTGCATACCTGGACGGGAAACAGAGTGAACACTGAACAAACCTGAACATTGAACATGATCTGAACACTGAACGAATAATCAGTACTGATCAAAGTCTGAACACTGAACAGATCTCAATACTGAGCATATTGTGAAGACTGAACAAAGTTTGAACACTCAACAAACCTGAGCACTAATTAATCTGAACACTTAGCAATGAACGAAGTCCAAACACTGAATAAACCTGAACGCTGAACATGATTTGAACACTAAACAGAAATGTGAACATAGAACAGTTGTGAACAATGAATACACCTGAATACAAAAATACTTAACATTGAACACTAAACTAACCTGATACTGAGCGAAATTGAACACTGCATAAAGCATCTGTACACTAAGCAAATCTGAACACTGAACACTAAACACAGAATGCCGAACAAATCTCAAAACGTATCCTAAGCCACCATGCAAGGGTTGGGACGAGGAAATACAACACTACAAATATTTATTCCCAGTCAACACAGATATGTTGTGCTTGATGTAGGAAGTGTGCCTTAGACTCGCCTATGAAAAGAAGCACAGATTTTATATATATATATATATATATATATATATATATATATATATATATATATATATATATATATATATATATATATATATATATATGTGTGTGTGTGTGTGTGTGTGTGTGTGTGTGTGTGTGTGTGTGTGTGTGTGTGTGTGTGTGTGTGTGTGTGTGCGTGTATGAATACTAGTTATACAACACTGGCTATACTCTTTACAAAAACAGAAGTATATAGTATTAGATACATCAAATTACTGTAGTCTGGTTAAGAATAGATCAACTAGACATACTTTGATATAACAGCTACATCTAAGCCTTCCTTTTGTGGTATGGGTGTATTAACGTGGGCAGAAAGTATGTACAAGGAGAATAGAAAAAGCCGGTGATAAGTATAGAAATGCTATGCAAGGAAGGAAATCTACGTAGACGTAGAGTAGATGAGGGGTGAATAATCAGCTGAAAGAACTGGTTGGGTAAAGTCATTACTGGTGAGAGAGAGAGAGAGAGAGAGAGAGAGAGAGAGAGAGAGAGAGAGAGAGAGAGAGAGAGAGAGAGAGAGAGAGAGAGAGAGAGAGAGAGCAGGGGTGTAAATGAGTTAGATGTTGAGGAGAAATGAGAGAACCCGAGTTATGAACGTGAAAGGGGGGGAAAAAGGGGAAAAATAAGAGATAGGGTTGGTGTGTACTTACAAATGCATCTAAGGGATAATACATACAAGCTGACCAGGCCTAACTTTAGCAGGTGTACAAGTGTAGTTTATAAAGTGATCAAAAAGTAAAGTATTCCAAAGTCAGGGTTAAAGTGAGAGCAACTGTGGACGTATAGATTTAGTTTTAGATCCGAGATGGAGGAACGTATATACACCCCTGTGGTCTAACTCAAGCAGTACCAGGTCTGTCCTTCCTAAAGGCACTCAAGTTTCTACGAATCCTGATCGCTTTATTAACCTCATTAACTATTGAATGATCAAACAGGTGGTTCTCACTCTGTGTATATACTCAGACATTTGTGGGGGCGCGTGGGATGGGGGTGGGATGGGGTAGGGTTATTAACGAAGGTAGCAATTACTGCTAATAACCATCACTCGGACTGTTAAATTACCCTCCCCTCTCATCACACCCTCAATTAAGTCGATCTCGTTACCACTTTATGATTCTGATGTTGTCAAGCAAGACACATACGTAGAGAAGGCTTTAGCAAATTACCAGGGACTTCAAGTGAGTAATGAGAGAACGACATTAGAAATCTTGAGGTATAGCAAGACTGCAGCTGATGGCTGGTTAATTCAAGACACATCCACAAGAGTCGAAGAAGAAGACGAAAGGAAAATAAGGTGGTCATAGACTAAGGGTGTAAGGATCTCTCACAACCCAGGAGAAGATACGAAAGGGGGTTCGTCAAGACCAGAGAAGAAGAAGAAAAGAGCAGTAGTACCTGAGGGTATCCGAGAAGGGTACAAAAGTCTTTGCAGACGTTCACCTCCATCGAAATGGAAGATGGAAGCGAAAGGTTTGAAAACTAATGGACTGAAAGAATTTAATAACTAAAGTTTTCATGGGATCATCACATCTTAAGGGGGGAGACTTATTCAAAGTATCGTAGTCGTTCTTGTCTCCTGGTCGTCCAGTATGTCAACCATGACAAGATCCATATCCGTCATTAAATGGTATTATCGATCTATCGATCTCTGCCAGCAAGAAGTTACGTTACCATTGGAAAGTCACAATCTTTGACGAGAGTGCATCACTTGGAGCAGTAGGCTCTCGTCCAAAATCTCATTACCTCCTGAGGAACCTACTTTCCCCTGCTACTGAAAGCAGCGCAGGTGCTCCTTTTGGAAAGGCCTTGGGTATCAACAGAGCTCATTCACCCAAAATTGGTTCCGGGGGTAGATATGAATATAAATATGAGAGAAAATGGTGTACTGATCCCATGTTTAAAGAAGGTGAATCCTCCTCTTCCTTCGCTTCATGACCCCACTTCTGCCTCTTGATATAGACCATTTTCCTTTATATCCCCCTTCCTTTTAAGGCCTCAATTTCCTTCCATAAACTCCTTCAGGGTCGGTGGCGCTCTGAATGATTCCGGGTCCATTTTCCTTCACCTGTTCGATTCCAGGTGCTCTTAGCATTATACTAGATGACTTTGATATCTAACAATTCAACAAAGTCCTGATTCATACCTCGTGGTTGACGGGTGAGCAAAAGTGTGGGATCCATGACGACAATCCATGGACCTTCAACAGATATGTGAGGAAATGCTCGAGTCACCGAGACAAAATTTACTTTCCAGGATAGTCCAGTAAAGCCCATGTCCAAACTGTTTTGTGGCGGTATCTTTCTGTCGTCTCCAATCCAATACTTGTTTAGAATAGTTCGCTGTGGTGCTTTTCCTTATTACTTCGTGCCACCGTCTTACCAGAATATTGTGTTGCAAAATCCTTTCGGTAAATCCTGGTCGAGCATATTTGGGGGAGGAATATCTGGTTGCTGAGGTTATAAAAGAATATTTAGCACAAGTACGAGTCCAGAAACCTCTTGTTCGAGCACCTTCCAGAAGCCTCTCCTTCCAGCACGGTGTGGAAGTATCCAGTTTCAGCATCAGCCCCGAACATCAGGTTCCATCACCTTTCCAGGGGCCTCTCGATTCAACTCCTTTCTGGAGCCTCCCGTTCCAGTACATTTCCAGACTCTCTCCCATTCCAACACCTTACTAGAATGTTCTGTTCCATTCCGTGGCCTTCGTGACCCACGAGTGAAATTGGCTTTCCAGTTTCTGTGAGGCTATGGACAAAGGCGAAGTTGGTCTCCAGATGGACACACACTGCCTCCAGAAAGTTGTCTTTCGGTGACATGAGCTTTTCATTCACTGTGTATCAAGTTTCTGCAGACGAACTTGCGGAAGAGCCGGTCAGTAGGGCTGTTGTTGGCTTCCAGAACGGTCTTAGCTAAATTGGTTACTCCAGGATCCTTCCAGACTCATCTGGAAAATTTCTGGGGATACGTGGATTCTTATGGGTTCCCCATCTCGCGTGCTCTCCAGGTCTGCCCAAGTCTATTGGGACTTTTCACTGGACCTGGTTTACCCCCGCCTTCTCCAGGTCTTTCCAGGTCCACGGGTTCTACAGGTCTACGAGAGCTTGGTGCCTGAACGCCTCGCCGGTGGCGTGTGAGAGCTGTTGGGGTAGATAAGAGAGTTGGGTCGGTTCATGGAAGCTTTGGCTGTCACACAGGTGTGTGTGTGTGTGTGTGTGTGTGTGTGTGTGTGTGTGTGTGTGTGTGTGTGTGTGTGTGTGTGTGTGTTCTCTCTCTCTCTCTCTCTCTCTCTCTCTCTCTCTCTCTCTCTCTCTCTCTCTCTCTCTCTCTCTCTCTCTCTCTCTCTCTCTCTCTCCCTTGAAAGTTTCCTGCTATACTGGAGAGATATGATCTGGAATCAGTACTGGGAAAGAGAAAAAAGCATCTGATATATTCGACGACTATGCTCTTGGAATGTATTTCACAAACTTAAAACGTTTCTCACATGGTCCAGGCGAATATCTGTAGAGGTTACTGGAACCTGAAAGTTCTTCAGATATATTCCAAGGATATACATATCCTTGGAATTTAATGAAAATATTCTTTCTGATATATTCCAGGGATTTGTTTTTGGAGGATAGTGAAGCCTGGAAAACTTCGAATATACTTCCCCGATATGTTGAAAGTTGCTGGAACAGCCACAGTACGAGGGAGAATTAAGTTACAACAGAAGTATAAGAAATGAGGAGACCCCCTCATTGTGAGTCGATGAGTTAGCACTCACAGTGAGTCAGTGAGTTAGACTCTAGCAGTGTGAATGGATGAGTATTCATGATAATGCTCTATGGGTGATGAGTGAGCTCAAGTGGTGAGTATAGAGAAGGCAATATTCGAATTCAGGAGATTCAGACATTCGAGTAAATAGGACTGAGTCTTACATCCCTAGTGAACAAAGGAGTTAGCGAGAGAGGAGGAGGCCTCTCCCAGGTGCTGGAAACCTTACCAGGAGAGCTGATATATCAAGGGCCAGACCGACCGCCTCTCTACCACACACTCCAGCCTCCCAGCTGGTCAAACACCCAGCAGTTGGTATCTGTCTGGCCATAGCAACAGTGGTGGTTGAAGTGGTATCGATCCCCACTTGTGAATCACGCTCGTCTGACGTCTGAATTCTCCGCTGTGGTCAATGGGTCCTCCTCCCTCACTTGTATTATTTGGGGTCTAAAATCGTTTTTGATCCCTGGTCTCGACTTTCAGGTCAATGGTTTTGGAAATCTCTCTTGTCTTTTGGGCTTTTGACGCAATGGTCTGTTGCACAAAATTCCTTCGGTCAGTGGTTTCTTACCTTATGGTCTGTGAGTGGAAATCCCTCTGGTCTTTGATTCTCTTTTCCTCCGGTCTTTGAATCTGAATCCATTTGGTTTGTTGAGGTTTCAATCTTCGTAGTGTGATAGCATAAGTTCCCTTCGCCCTTTGTACTAGGATTCAATTCCCCCCCAATAACCATTCGTTATCTTCATTTGTTTGGGGATAAATCCCCCTGGCTGAATTCCCATAATTTGTAATCTGCATCCCTTAATCTATCTGAATCCTCCTCATATTCGTAACCTACACTTTCCTGTGTGTGTGAGTTAAATTTCTGTCTTTTATGAGCAGCACCTTCTCTTTTGTGAGCTTTGGTCCTCTTGGTTTTTTGGACCTTCATCTTCTAATCTGTGAGCTTTGGTCCTCTTGGTTTTTTGAGACCTGCGTCTTCTAATCTGTGAGCTAATTCCATCTGTCCAGTTGCCCGCTCTCTATTATATGTGAGCTGGATTGCTGTTTCCAGCCTGACAGAGTCTGTGGCTTCTAGTCTGTGGGTTTCACCATTGTTTCCAGACCTTCATCTTCCAGTCTGCGAGTTGAATCCTCTTGTTTCCAGACCGGCATCTTCCAGTCTATGAACTTAATACTCCTGTTTCCAGACCTTCGTCTTCCAGTCTGCGAGTTAAATCCTCCTGTTTCCAGGCCTGGATCTTATTACTTTTGTTTCCAGACCTTCATCTTACAGTCTGGTAGCCCGATCCCTCTGTGCCAGAACCTGCACCTTCCAGTGTGGGAACCAAATCCTTCATTTCCATGCTTTCCTCTACTTTCCAGGCGAAGAACGTAAAAATCACAAGAAGAAAAAAAACTCCAGTGTTTCCAGAGAGCAACTTTTTTTTTCCAGAAATACATAACAAAAGTATCATATCTAACCCAACGACGCTGGGAGATTTGCAAACAAAAGAAGGTCAACACAGGAACGTATACATTAACAAGACGTGAAACTAAGACAGGTTTAAACAGTTCTGGAGAGAACATGTGGAAGGAAATCACCAGGGAAGAAATTTTCTATATTTCATCCATAACAGCTTTTGATATCCAGATATTAAAAGTATAGGTTAATATTGTTTTCCAATTCATGCTAATGGAAATTTTATATGATGAAAAAAGAAAAGTTCTTAATGAGGAAAGAATATTTTCTATCTTATTTATGGCATAAAGAAATAGTTATTGTGAAGTCATTTATAATTAGTGGAAAAGGCAGAATTGCAGAGCTGAAGTTTGTTACAAAAAATGGCTTAAGTTTGTTATAAAATGAAATGGCTGAAGTTTGTTAAAAAATCAAATGGCTGAAGTTTAGTATAAAAGTAAATGGCTGAAGTTTGTTACAAAATCAAATGGCTGAAATTTGTTACAAAATCAAATGGCTGTTGTTTGTTACAAAATCAATTGGGTGAAGTTTGTTACGAGATTAAATGGCTGACGTTTGTAACAAAATTAAATGGCTGAAGTTTGTTACAAAATTAATGTCTGATCTTTTTGTAACGAAATCATGTGACGGATTTTGTTACAAAGTTTAATGGTCTGACGTTTGTAACACAAAATCATACGACCAACTTCTGTAACATAACTGAGCTGACGCTTTTTTCACAAAGGTAAATGACAACTTTTTTTTTATTTCCTAATTGTGATTATCATTTCTTTATCCTTCCTTTATTCATCCATTCTGTTGTGGTGATAAGAGTGGTCGGTTAGATCATCCTATGAGAGAGAGAGAGAGAGAGAGAGAGAGAGAGAGAGAGAGAGAGAGAGAGAGAGAGAGAGAGAGAGAAACTACATGGATTAAGTTATCAGCCATATATTAATTGAACTGATTCATTTATATGATGTAATTACGTAGATTTCCTTCGATTATATAATCAGAAAAATATGCCACTTGGATGGAGTTGTAAGTAATTAGTAAGCCAATTATGTACAGTCATGTACTATAGATATATCACGTAGATCAATAGCTATGAATGGGTCACTCATACACACTTATCGACCATGAATGAATCAAACTCCGATTCACTTATAAGCTATAAGCCACTTATACTTATCGACGGAGGTGAACTGTAGTAGAATATTTTGTATCACTTAAGATTTAGAAGTATTCTAATCTTCCCTGATTTCAAAAAGATGTCTAGGTTAAACCCAATACATTTCCCTTTTTCTTTCCTTTTCTTTTTTCGAAATGTTCCTAACCCAATACATTTCCCTTTTTCTTTCCTTTTCTTTTTTCGAAATGTTCCTAACCCAATACATTTCCCTTTTTCTTTCCTTTTCTTTTTTCGAAATGTTCCTAACCTAATACATTTCCCTTTTTCTTTCCTTTTCTTTTTTCGAAATGTTCCTAACCCAATACATTTCCCTTTCAATCCTTTTCTCTTTTTTTCGAAATGTTCCTTTTCTTTTTTCGAAATGTATTGTACTTTTCTTTTTTGGGGGGAAGGGGATTTCTAAAACTGGGTCGAGTGTCCCTTTCCCAGGCATATTTTCACAAGACTGTTGGGAATTCTAGATCCAACAAGAATGCTCAAAAAAGGGAAAAAAAAGAAAGAAAAAAAGATAGAAGGTGGGCTATGGACATGGAAATCCCATATTGAGACAACCAATACACATACGATGGAACGTCTCTCTCTCTCTCTCTCTCTCTCTCTCTCTCTCTCTCTCTCTCTCTCTCTCTCTCT
>NC_092236.1:55414934-55424934 GCF_036320965.1 Panulirus ornatus
TTTCACAAAATTGTCATTGTACCCTTAAACCAGCAGTAATTAACCCCACCATCAAGAATTACAATTACATTTTCCATTACCTTACTACGCGATATCCGAATGTAATTATATAGAAATGCGATAATTACTATAATTACATTAGTACTACATACAAATAAACTTCATTTAAAAAGCAGAACGAATAGTCCCAAAAGGTAGAAATGCGCAAAAAGAACACTTTTTAGCGTTATCAGCTCCACATAACATAAGGTTTTACCAATGGAAATTAACAGTTATTAACCTTGGATAGTGGCCCTGTGGATGTAAATAAGTCCAATTTGCAAATACACGAAAGTGCGTCAGTGTGAAAATGAATCTCATCCACAAGCCATTGAGCGATGATAATGGATGATTAAGAGGATATGTGTCTGTTCATAACCCATCTGCTTGTAGGGTTGTTATCAAGGTTGAATTAGGGAGTGAGAAGTGAGCTTGGAAGATTTTCATGTGAGAAATTCTCTCTCTCTCTCTCTCTCTCTCTCTCTCTCTCTCTCTCTCTCTCTCTCTCTCTCTCTCTCTCTCTCTCTCTCTCTCTCTCTCTCTCTCTCTCTCTCTCTCTCTCTCTCTCTCTCTCTCCTTAAAGGCTATAAGTTCAATTGCATATATATATATATATATATATATATATATATATATATATATATATATATATATATATATATATATATATATATATATATATATACATATATATATATATATATATATATATATATATATATATATATATATGTATATATATATATATATATATATATATATATATATATATATATATATATATATATATATAACGCTAATCTAACACTGTCTTGGAAATCATGAATTACCCCGACCCAGATTGTTACTAATGGCTTCTTGGCTGTATTGATCATACAGTACGATAATAATCATTAATCATAATCCATCCTGAGTGTTATTAATGGTGTTAGTGTTGTACTAATCTCTCACCGTGCCGTAGTAATGATCATTAATCATGATTAATCCAGAGTGTTACTGAGGGTATTTGTGTTGTATTAATCTCTCGTTACCATTGTAATCAGTGATGGTCATTAATCCAATATTAATCCATTATTCTACTGATAATGTTTGGTCTAGAATTAATACCACAGTAACACAGTAATTATAAAATAGGATTAATCTGAAATGTTACTGATGATGTTTCTCTATGTTGCCTTACGTTTCTCTGACGTGAATCAGAAGGTAACTATAGGATATTATTTCTTTTTATTTCGTTATCAATCCAAAATGTAAATGTATTTCAACTCGAAATTGGTCTGAAGAGACATAGTTAATATCTTTAGATTAAAACAGGCATTTATAATCGCCGGTGTCACTCCATTAAAACATTTTCAAGGGGGTTTCCCCCAGCTTCAGGGCTGCGCTCCGTAAAGTAGCAGGGGAATGATGGACTCCTTTGGTTTTAAGAAGTTGACTGCACGAACTTGTGGCGCTCCCCTATCGTTGACAGATATGGATACAATATGGTCAAAGGTGAACCTTTCACCCACGGTGTGAGCCACAGGCAGGCAGAGTCCGGAAACACTAAATTGTAGACGCGCACACACACACACACACACACACACACACACACACACACACGACGCCCAAGTGTTCACTGGCCTCCTCCACTTTGGCCATTTGACCCTCAACCATTATTAGCTTCACGTTCTGTATACACACAACCGCCTAACTAATACTCCTCTTCTCTCTCTCTCTCTCTCTCTCTCTCTCTCTCTCTCTCTCTCTCTCTCTCTCTCTCTCTCTCTCTCTCTCTCTCTCTCTCTCTCTCACGTAATCTCACTCCCTCCCCCATCTCTCTCTCTCTCTCTCTCTCTCTCTCTCTCTCTCTCTCTCTCTCTCTCTCTCTCTCTCTCTCTCTCTCTCTCTCTATCTATCTATCTCTCTCTCTCTCTCTCTTATCCAAGCATTCAAGCCCCGTCCCTCCCCTCTCCCCTACTTTCACTTCATAAGTACGATAATCTCTGTATAAAGTACCTCACCCAGACCTTACGCGCAGCGCAGCTTTGTTGAGCACTGTCCTGGCTTTTAAGGACGACAGCTGTATGGATTAGTCGGCGACTTCCACCTCCATGGCCTCGTAGCTATTCTCGGGGGTAGACTCTGCTTTAGCTTTCACGGTTTTCAAGAGGGAGAAGAGTTCTTTAGCTTTTCTTGCTTTGGAGGAAGAGATCTTTTAGCTTTTCTTGCTTTGGAAGAAGTTCTTTAGCTTTTCTTGCTTTGGAGGAAGAGTTCTTTAGCTTTTCTTGCTTTGGAGGAAGAGTTTTTTTAGCTTTTACTTTGGAGGAAGAGTTCTTTAGCTTTTATTGCTTTGGAGGAAGAGTTCTTTAGCTTTTCTTGCTTTGGAGGAGGAGTTTTTTAGCTTTTCTTGCTTTGGAGGAAGAGTTTTTTTTAGCTTTTCTTGCTTTGGAGGAAGAGTTCTTTAGCTTTTCTTGTTTCGAAGGGAAAGTTCTTCAGCTTTTCCTGTTTTGGCTGGAGAATCATTTAGCTTTTCTTGTCTCGAAGGAGAATCTTTTAGCTTTTCTCGTTTCGAAGGAAGAATTCTTTAGCTTTACTTGCTTTGAGAGAAAAATCATGTAGCTTTTTTTTTTTTGTTTTGAAGGGAGACTTGTTTAGCCATACTCGCTTTCAAGGAAGAATTCTATAGCTTTCTTTTTCTCATGGGAGACCTCTATAGAAAGCTATATTTTCAGGGAAGACTTCTATAGCTTTCACATTCTCAGGAAAGACATTTTGTAGCTTTTCTTATTCTCACTGGAGGCTTTTTTTTTTTATCAAACTTTTCGTATTTTCAAGGGAGATCTTTTTTTTTTAACTTCCAACATTTTCTAAAGTTCCCTCTATTGTTAATTTACAAGCGATAAACTGTCATGAAAATTCTGACAGGAATATCCAATATATATATATATAATATATATATATATATATATATATATATATATATATATATATATATATATATATATATATATATATATATATATAGATGTATATAGATGCATATATATATATATATATATATATATATATATATATATATTAGTATCTGAACTAAGACTGACAATTCATATATGAGAAAGGTTTAGGAAATGGCCTATTGATAAATCACCATAAAGAGACGTTCTAAAACAAGGGAGAGAAAATACGACTTGAAATACGGCGAAAAAAAAATAAGAATTTACGGCATGGAGAAATCCCATGTCTCACCCTCGTCTGTCACCTCCCTTACGATTTTCAGGACAGCCCTTAAACCCACTTGACAAATACCAATATTCACGGTTAACAAAAAAATATATCCTTAACTTAACCCTCCATAAATAAGATAAGATATATATCGTTATCGTGGTGGCTTGTTTATCTATGTTGAGATATATATCATGTTAATATCTTTTTTATCTGTTAAACCTGAGGGAGAGAGAGGGAGGGAGGGAAATAAAACACGACATATATAAATACACAGCTTAGGGGGGTTTTTTTCTCCTTATTCATGGAGGGGTCCAGTGCGGTGGGGAGAGAGAAGTAGCCTCACACACACACACACACACACACACACACACACACACACACACACACACACACACACACACACACCAACCTCCAATCAACACCTTGAGTAAATACAGAGTGTCAACCAATCAGGATGGAGGGCTAATAAAAGACTGGCCTAGATAAGCGTGAAGATAACAGACATGTACAGTTGGGAAAATATAATTTGCGTTAATCTACGCTTCTCTGGGGACACATACGCTAGCTAAAACCCCAAATGGATTGCGTTCGACCTTTCCCCTCCCCACCCCACAGAATCTGGGGGATTGAGAGGGGGGGGGGGGCCCAGATCAGCAATACCGTACCCCCAGACACAATGGTTGTTCGTTCGTATGGACGTACCCCCACGCTCTATGGAAATCGTAGTGAAGTCAGTGATAATAAAGGAGGAGAGAATTTATCTTAGATGTGGAATAGCATCTTAGTATCGGTATGTTTTAACGCACATACACTTACGCTATGTTATCGGCGTATTTTAACGCACATACACTTACGCTATGTTATCGGCAAATTAGTTATATATGTGGACTTACGGTATCGGCCTAGTTACGTCCATAGCTATGATATCGGTTTATCTATACACGTATTGCATCGCATCATCGGCTTATAAACACACCGATATCACCGATGAAGATCCTCTTCAAATTGTCTTGCTTTATCTTACCATCAGTTCAATCGTAAACACCAAGAAGTTCTGAAAAGTGGCGAATTTCAGTGAAATTCTGAATAAAGGCTAAGTATACCATATCACCCTAACGAGGCTTTTGATAAGAAAAAAAAAAAGAAAATGTCTCCTTGTTAAAAAAAAGAAAAAAAAGAACCTATACCTGATTTCCACCAATCACGACCTAGCCTTCGTCAATATAGCCTAATGAGGCAATTCAGTAATTAGATAAGATATCGGCTGAGTGTGTGTGTATGTGTGTGTGTGTGTGTGTGTGTGTGTGTGTGTGTGTGTGTGTGTGTGTGTGTGTATGTGTGGCTTATAGGCGAGCCTATAGACAGAACTATAGGGCTGGAGCCTATATATAGACCTATAAAGCTAGGGCATATAAACAGGCCCATAAATTCCTTTATCAAAATGGTAAATGCATTTTCGATAACAGGGCAACGTTACTCAGAAACCTCACACGTAAAAGGTAATGTTACCTGAAGTCTGAAGCTCCACACACACACACACACACACACACACACACACACACACACACCGTGTATGTGGCTGTTGTATACAATTCTACGCAGTCATTGTATGTTTACGTGAGACAAAGAGAGAGAGAGAGAGAGAGAGAGAGAGAGAGAGAGAGAGAGAGAGAGAGAGAGAGAGAGAGAGAGTCTTGTGTTCTATAGTCTCCCAGACAGATCACACCTTTTCCACCTCTTATGATGAACCTATCCCCCACTATCCATCATTTTCTGAGTTTCAGGAACGAACTGGAAGGATTGATCACAGAGTGTCGTGAGGGGTCGAGACATGGCATGAGCATACAGTAAAGCAATTCTAATCTCATGATCAATGATTAATCGTACAGGGATACAAATAAAGTTAATCGTACATTGATATAAACGTTCACGGTACTAAGCGAAGCCCCTCAGTCCTTTTCATCGTAAGACGGGCCACCTAAACATATTAGCCCACCAACCTTTTAGAACCGCAGCGTCTCTGCCATATCTCCTTTTGAACTGTGGTAAATAAAATACCTGTCAGCTGGCATGCAAGATATGGTTGCGTCTTGCTCTGCGGCAAGGGAGGGAGGGATGGAGGGAGGGAGGGAGGAAGGGAAGGAGGGAAGGAGGGAGGGAAGGAGGGAGGAAGGAGAGGAAGGAGGGAGGGAGACGGGACGACCTGACACAGACTCGTCGTCTTGCATCCTGGCAGCAGCTGCTGCTGATGTCGTGGTCCATGAGAATCCCTGTCGTCTCTGCTTGTCGTCTCTCCGCTCACCGTCTCTCTGCTTTGCTTGCCATCTCTCTGCTTGGTGCCATCTCTGCGTGCCATCTGTGCTTACCATCTGTGCTTGCCATCGATAGATAGTAACTCCCTTCCTCCCTTCCCCTCACCTTCCCCCTTCATGCTTTTTTTTTTTTTTACGGTTATATCCGTCCACAGGCGCCACGATCAAGCCAGACGAGATGCCTGGCTCACGAGACTAGTGTATGCGCTAAAGGAGGGGGAAAGGAGGGAGGGAGGGAGGGAGGAGGACACCACCCCCCTCCCCCCCACTCCAGGATCTAAGCTAGCCAGGCTCATCCGAGGCCCTTGGGCCGGGGGTTAGGGGACGTGGGGTTGGGGGATATGATGACAGTCTGGGGTACAACAGTGGCGCCTTTCCACTCCGTTGACTCTGGGTACAGTGAATTTTGTAGCCTTGAGGGAGGGAGAGAGAGAGGGAGAGAGAGAGAGGAGAGAGAGAGAGAGAGAGAGAGAGAGAGAGAGAGAGAGAGAGAGAGAGGGACAGGGACCAATGCTGAAGATAACATTCACAACCTCAATCCATCCCCTTCTCTCCTACTCATTTGAGGGGGCGATGGTAGCCAAGGAGGACCCAGCAAATTGTGTCAAGATAAAGATACATAAAAATAATAATACCTATATACCCAGGACTTATGATAAATAAGTAACATATACATCTAAAAAAGGAGCTATAACCCCATTAATTACTCCCTCCATCCAGCGTCGCTAGTCCAAGAAAACACTGCACAACACAGGACATAAAATTTTGGCGAACAGACGACAGGACCCGACGTCTTCATCATCTAACACCAAAACACTGAGGATCGGTGGACCTCTACACCACCCACGCACGAGGACCTTGATACACACACCTGACCATTCTACACTGGACGCCCTACGCGAGAGCAAAGTGCGCCGTGTTCCTCTACAGGATAACAGAATTACCGCAGCCCTTCACGTCCTGTACAGAGACTGTGTCGTTCAATTATTACAGGATCCTGGATCTTGATGGGATTTGATAGGATTTGTAATTAGCCCCCTCGAGACTCATATCAGAGCCCGTGCTTATATATATATATATATATATATATATATATATATATATATATATATATATATATATATATATATATATATATATATATATATATATATATATGTATATATATATATATATATATATATATATATATATATATATATATATATATATATATATATGTATGTATGTATGTATGTATATTGTACTCAGAGCATTATCTTGATCATACATCATCACTCAGTTGTCTACAATCATTTCAACTTTACCTTGTCTTCTCTTTGATGTTTTTTGTTAACACTGTACCGCTCGGTATCCCTTAGTTGTTGTTTTTTTGTTTTTGTTTTTCGTAAACAGTGTGCCTGTTTTATATCCTCATTTGTCGAAAGCCACTTCATCCTACTTTTTCTCCCCTTAATGTTTTTTGTAAAAATCGTGTTGGTTTTGTATCGCGAGAGCTAGGATTTGAAAAAAAAAAAAAACTAGGTTACTACTGTACATGTATTCAATGAAACGCGATTATAAAAGTGACTTCAGCGATGTATTTTTCCTTGTGTTTAATTGGTAGTTAAGAAAGTGCAACACTAGCAGTTTGGTTAAAGTTCATGAACTCACCATCATAGATTGACATCACGGTATATAATTCGTCATCGAAGATGTATGATATTAATGATTAGGTTTCATTCATTGAAGTCAGCACAATTGACTGAGTGTCAGACATCCCTCACGAAGTCATTTTCCAACAGTGAACAACATGAAGCATTGACACAACCTACTTTTGACCAGTTTCCAATGAAGTCCCCCATTTCTAGTGGACGATTCTGACCGTCCAACAGTGAAGTCGTCATCATCGAAACTCAGACGTCACCATGATCCTCAGGGGATGTCACTTTCCATCACTATCATCATCATCATCATCATCATCATCATCATCATCATATTCCCCCCCCCCTGACGTCATCATCATCATTTATCAGGGTCGAATAAACCTCTTCAAGTAAACAACATTACCATCCTTCTGAACCCTGATCTCCTACGACCAGTCATCTCACCCTTAATAAGACGTATTCACGGAATGGCTAATACAGTCACCTCACCACCCGTGGGATCATAATTAGCCTCAGCGTAATCAAACTTAATTAATGTGGATCTCACACTTACTGGCATCCTCCTCCAGACATAACAGGAGCGGGAGGAGATCAAACGGTGCCTACCCTTTAACGGGAAAACGGCAGGTCTTGGGAAACGGTGATGAAGCAATGGGTAGATAGATTATCTACCTTGATGCGTAGATGAGTGGGTGAGTCTACGCGTTTCACTCACCCTTCTGTTCCCTTTCATTGGAGCGCTATTGTCTTTGCCTGTAAGTCATCATAAGACACTTCTTCCTAGTCTCTTATTCCCTTGGCCTCTAGTCAAAGACATTCTATCCTGTTTCCCTTTTTTTTTATTTTTCATTCTAGCTTTTGAATCAAATTTTCCCATTAGTTAATTAGACCAGTGAGGGGGGGTGGGGAGGGGAGGGGGAGGGTCGCTCTCCTCAGAAAGGGTTTATATGAAGCCCTGTCTCAAAATAGGTCAGAGCTCTGATTGTCTCTTTGCTTCTGTGGTCTGGTGTGTCGTCCCCAGCTGACGTCATTCATCCACCTTTCAGTGCACCACTGAGTTATACACAACGGTGACGTTATGATGACGTGAAGCTGTTGGAGGGCTGGGGGGTGGGGGGGGAGGGTTGTGATATAACCCAAAGTGGGGTTTGTAAGTCATAACCTGTATCTTCGGTTGTATTCTGGTATTTTCATGGTCTTTGGTGCATCAGATGTGCGTAATCACCATCTCGTTATGGTGTGTTATGGTCTGTTGTTTTGTGCTGGTGATTCATTATCTTTCCCTCATGGTGAATAGTAAATTTTAGTAACCTCACCATCATCTTCTGCAAGTGTACAATGATCGTCGTCAGTTCTCTTACCATCACCTGGCAGTATATAGTGATCAACAGGGCCCCCTCACCATCTCCTGATGGAGTATGGTAATAGTGACACCTTTTTCACCATATCCATGTAAGTGAATAGTGAACTTGAGATGTTCCAACAACACCTTCTGCTCATTTATGGTGATGTATATATATATATATATATATATATATATATATATATATATATATATATATATATATATATATATATATATATATATATATATATATATATATATATATATTCCTATGAGTCCACGGGGAAAATGATACACGAAAAGTCCCCAAGTGCACTTTCGTGTAATCATCACATCATCAGGGGAGACACAAGAGAGAAATATAACAGTCAGTTATATTTCTCTCTTGTGTAAGATGTCTCACTATCTCCTAGTTGTGGATGGTGACACATCAGGTCACCTCAAACACGTCCCGTCTCCTAACACAGGCGTTGAGTTGCCCCCAGAATGTCCACCTCATCTAGAGAATAGCCTTCAGCATCACAGTAACTTCCCCTTTTCTTATATGACCTCTCGCTTTAGGTCACCAGCGTCGTTGTGGGGGAAATTGCCTCTCACCAGAGGTCACACAGGGAGGTCAGGTCACCATTACAAGTCGGCTGGAAGAGCGCGTGCGCGCGCCCCCCATCACGGCAGTAAAGTCTAAGATATACAGGGTCTCCCAGAATGTTTCATGAGGGAAGGGCGCGCCAAATGTAGGAGATTCGCTCCCAAGGGACGTCATGGTTTGGGGTGTCTTGGTCTCTGAGATTAATAATAGGACGCCGCTTGAATCTCCTAAAAAGCGTCCTGGGGAACGCTAGGACTCTCTATTAGAATGGGGTCCTAGGTGACACTAGGACTCTACTAGGAGGAGGTCCTAAGTAACACTAGGACTCTACTAGGAAGAGGTCCTAGGTGACACTATGACTCTACTAGGAAGAGGTCCTAAGTAACACTAGGACTCTACTAGGAAGAGGTCCTAGGTGACACTAGGACTCTGCTAGGAAGAGGTCCTAGGTGACACTAGGACTCTACTAGGAAGAGGTCCTAAGTAACACTAGGACTCTACTAGGAAGAGGTCCTAAGTAACACTAGGACTCTACTAGGAAGAGGTCCTAAGTAACACTAGGTCTCTACTAGGAAGAGGTCCTAAGTAACACTAGGACTCTACTATTAAGAGGTCCTAGGTGACACTAGGATTCTACTAGGAAGAGGTCCTAGGTGACACTAGGACTCTACTAGGAAGAGGTCCTAGGTGACACTAGGACTCTACTAGGAAAAGGTCCTAGGTAACAGTAGGACTCTACTAGGAAAAGGTCCTAGGTAACAGTAGAACTCTCTACATGGGGTGATTTCAAACAAATGAATATAAACCTATTGTTAGCCTTGAGATAACATCAAAAGTGGTCTCAAAAATCCCCTTCCCCCTT